>NW_017677221.1:0-23471 GCF_001879085.1 Nicotiana attenuata
TATTGATCACTTGAAGCTGGTGATGAAGGCTGATCAAACACTATCTTTGCAAGTTGTGCGTATTTACTCCCTAGCACTTCATATTTGCTCTCTAGCCCTTCCAGGCGTCCTTTTAGCGTTCCATTTTCTTTTTCAGTAGCATTCAGCTTTTCCAACAATGCAGCTTTAGAGGAGTTACCACCTTTCAACTCCCTAGCGGTTATCCCACCACCAAATTCAACTACATGACTCTTTCGTTAAGGTCTGAAGCACCTTTCTACAACCTCAATGTTTGTAAGAGACGATTCAGATTGCACCAATTCTTTGATTGTATTCTGTAGAATGAAAAATAATTTAATTAAAATAATACAACATAGTAAATAAATAATTTAAATTGAAATTTATAAATAAACATACATATTTCTCATTGATTTCAGGTTCAACAAGCTTATTGTTCTTCTTACGAGTCTTAAAAGAATAGTTGCCACATCCGGTGGATTACCATCTTTACCTCCCTTCACATTTAAATAACAAGTCAAAGAAATCTTTGTAACAAAGATGATGTTTCTTAATAGAATTATAAGATTTACTCACCAATTCATAAATAATCTCCCTAATTGGCTTACTACCCGAACGATGAGGCATACTCAACTTAGACCTATTGACTGAGTTTGGTGTACTTGTCTCCTAAATTAACAACATACGAGCAAAATTCTGGTTAGCAACTTAATATAATACGATGTTAATAAATAGCTATGAAATCATACCTTAAATTTTTCAGTAAAAAATGCTGCTTGACCAGCCATTCCCAATCACTCTTGTCCACCCATTTTGGCACATCTTTTAGAGCATAACGGAATGACTTAGACTTAATATTCTTGCGCATCGATCGTCTCCAATTATTCCATAACTTCTCATATGTTTCAACACATGATCTTGTTGATCATTTATATCATCACTATCAAATTTGTCCTGCAATATTTCACAAGTATCATTAAATATGAAACTTATCTTATAAACTAGAAAAATAAAAATTTAACTATGTGTATTTCCATCATTAACCTTATATTCTTGATTCTTGAATTGGTTTCATAATATAAAACTCAAATAAAATCGGTAGAGTTGGGATAATTAAAAGCAGAATTGAGCTCTTAGAAGTCCGAAATCGGGACATAAGTCCTATGTTTGCACCAATAGATATTCTGAAGCAATCAACTTCTGATTCTAGAAGAACTGAAGATGTGAAAAATATTCAACAGATTACAGATAGTAGCATAGCTCCATGGCCCAACATTGATATAACCTCAAGCCTAAAGCAGTTGGTATTCCCAACTCTGTTATGTAAAAGATGCGTTTAAGCTATAATTTGACAAGCTTTTAAGCTAATCCAAACACCTTCACATGCATCTATAGCAAATAGGTTTACATACTTCTATGGGAGGAAAATCTGCTGCATTGATCTTCTCATTAGGACATTCATCTCTACAACGTATACACACTACTTTAGCAAAACCAGTAGTCTCAACAGACACGTGACATTTATAGAAAAGGTTAGCAACAATTGGACTAAATTCTACACATATCACAGTTGTAAAGTCTCATTCTACACATATCACAGTTGTAAAGTCTCATTCTACACATATCACAGTTCTAAAGTCTTATTCTATAAATAAGAAAGAGTTGTGACTTGTTTTAGTTAAAGTAAAAATAAATGAACCACAATAAAAATTTAAAAGACATAAATGCCAATGTGAAAGAAATAAATGGCAGATTATAACAAGATTCTCAATTTAGTATAAAATATCACTATTGCCACAGCTCATAACATTCATGGTGGTAATACGGTAAATATGTCATCTTCTGCTTCATTTTATTTTTTCCTTTGCTAAGTTTTACATTTCTGTAAGTTTTGGACCAGTTCCGAGATTCTGTTGGGTTCTCTTTTATACAACTTGACAAATTGTATATATAGCTAGTAGCTAAAACTGACGTTAGCAATATCTAATTAATTTTGTATATTATCTCAAATTATATGAATCAAGAATATGGTTGTTAGAACCAGTACTTCTGCGTTTTACTAAAGGCTGTGATTCTAAATACAGAAACCCTTCAAGATTTAATCAGTCTATCACACAAGGCCATCATTTTCGCTTGCAGGCTGCAGCTAATTTAATTGTAAGTTTTTTTAATCTTCTATAAATTTCATTCGATTAGATCATAAAGCTTATCCAAGACTTCTCACTTTCAAAATTTAAATTTGATGGGTTCAATACCTGAATCCATTGCATCTGCAACTAATTATGGGTTCAAAACTAAGTATTTTGATGAATTTTAGTATTTTTTCACAAACACACTCATTTTTCGCTCCGCTGAATAAAATACTACGTTCCTTTGAATAGTTCATTAATCCATTAATGATTAATCCACGACTCACATTTGTTCAAGTATTGAAGATCATGTGGTCTGACTATTGCAAAAGTAGTATTGATATAATGGAGAGTTTGAATTGGGATGAAAGTCCAGTTTTTCAGGAGTTTGGAGCTTCATTTGATCCAATAAACGTAATTTCTAATTGGAACACGCCACAACGTCAAGAAGCTGCTGTAAGATTGGCTGCTGATTCTATGGCTGCTAAATCAGCAGCAGATCTAAGCCGGGATTGTGTTGAAAATAGCTTTTCTTCTTCCCCTATACAAAATATGCCTAATTACATCAGTGGTAATAATCCAATAGGCATCAAGATACCAGAGAAGCCCATAGTGAAAATCCATGTAGGATAATTTGAAATAACAACTTTAGAGTTAACTGAATTTTGAGATAGACAATTAGTTGCTGCCCTATAAATGTATGGTGGGAAGTTGCAACACATTTACATTTAGAGTTTTTAAACTGAAACTTAAACATTAGAGACGGCAAAAGGAGCACATTATGATCATATTTTTTTATAGTTACATATTTTTTCTTTAAAATCTGGAAAAAATGTAGTTAAATCAATCTCCTACTGAAGCCTCAAGTTGGTGCAAGTACTTGTATGAGATCAACTCAACTCAGGATCGACTCTCACACCCCATGATTGATTGTCTTTGTAAACAAGTATCCTCTCATATCATTCAACCACCCTTCTTTAAGACATAGCCAACCCTCCAACTCAATCCCCACCACTATCAAGAAGAAAGGACAAACAATGGAGCATTGCATGATAGGAGCAATAACAAAGGCATCAGCAAATGAAGCATACTAACTGTATCCAAAAACAGTATGAAAGAGAACAAAGAAGAGATGGTCTAACTTCAGATGGGAGCAGACACTTTTGAAACAACATTATCGTCAAACAAATGCAGAGAAAATATGAGTACCTACTTTTGAATACACAAGTAATTTCCACCAAACATTCTGATTCATAGCAATAATATCAGCACTTGCACATAAATCATATAACAAAAGTAAGCATGCGTAAAAAGAATATTGAGACTTACCATCAGATATATACCTGCTTCGGTTAATTCCAACCAGTACTCCCAAAAGCTATCAGATTCCACATTGATATGCAGTGAATATCACTGTGTTTTGGCATTACTGATACCTATAGCACTACTAATCACAGCAATGAAGATCCAGTGTCTACAGAGAACAGCAGGCACCCATGTAGCTTAAGCTGTATGCACATTCCATAGCCACGACATCCTCTTCAGAAGAGCAATCTACTTTTAGAAATATATTTTTGCCAATAAAATGACAAGGACACATAGGAAATCATGATTGAATATTATTGCAGATAATTAAGAAACACGTAGGCTTTCTAGTAACGTAGCAATACTTTTGGCTTCTATTGAACGACATGATATCGATCTGTGGGTGTCTCACTCATCCTCACATCTAAGGCATAGAAATATAAAATTAGGCAAGTTTTTGAAACAAATTCTTCCTTTCTGAAACCCATGAGGGGAAAGAAAAAATAAAGAAGGTCAGTGAAAATAAAAGGTGTATCTGCTGGATTACACAACTATCCCCAATTTTGAAACATCATATTTAAAGCTTATTTTGCTAAGCCAAAATCAAACTGATTTATTGACGATGGCTATCTTAATGGCGTCCTATCAGTGACTAGTCATCCCTTCTCCTAGTTCAGATGCCTTTTTCTAGCGAAATTATCAATCGATTCACATAAAAAGGTACAATTTTGAACCTTAAGAAACTCGAAGATGAGCCGTTGTTGTCAACGGAGCAATTTCGCTAAATTTAACTTCGTAGTTGCAGGTTTTTTCCATCCTTTTTCCTTCCTTCGCTGTTGTCAATGGGTTTTTTCCTTTGCTGAGTAAACGTTCAAAACAAACTCGTTGTTAGAGAAGCGGTTTTAGGGTTTTTTCTTCCTTTTTGGGGTCGGGGAGGTGGGGGGATTTGGGGAGATGGAAAAATCGTAGTTGCAGGTTTTTGTCATTGGGTTTTTTTCCGCTGAGTATCTAAGCATTCAAAACAGAGTCATTGGCGTTAGGGTTTTCTTCTTCCTTTTTAGGGGTGTGGGGGGAAGGTGGGGGATTTGGCGGAGATGAAAAAAAAGAGGGAAAAGTTAGCGCCATTTTTTCATTAATAATAATTGTTTAACGACGGGCTATGTTTTATTTTGAACGGCCGAATATTATCCCCTCGTTAATATTGAGCTCAAAATTAGTTTCAAAGACTGGAAAAAAATTTGGTTGCTATAAGTACACTTATAACGACCGGATTTATGTCCCTTCGTTAAGAAATGGTCGTTAAAAATCAAATTTCTTGTAGTGGATGTATTTAGGCTAAATGCCTTTAGTAATTTTATTATTATTGTTGATTTAGTAAAGGATTGACTCATTCTTCGCATTAATGAAATGACGCGAATGTTGGCATTAATTTTCGCCAAGTCTACATGTCGCTTAGGCCAACCTCGGGCACAATGAGGTCCCCAAATTAGGACGCGAATTATTGCATGACTTTGTGAAACAACTTTTAATATTGCAAACATTCTTTTATTTCACCTTACTAACTTGGTTACCTTTTGCTTTTTTCTTTTCTTTTTTTGATTATTCCGATTCCCAAAGGTTGGTTCGTACATACTGGCATCATCAGCATACCACACTAGATCCAGAGGTCCTCCAACTCCTCCTCCACCAAGCGATCACAAAGGCTATGGCAAGGGAAAAGGGAAAATGGATGATTTGAGTAGTATCAGGAAAGACAACACTACTATGGTGGAAAACGTTAAAATTATATATGGCCGAATTACTCCAGCACAGAATGAGTTGGTCCTACATTTGGAGTAGAAAATCCTGGAACTACAGGGCGAGCTTGAGCAGGTCCGAAATTTGGCAAACCTCTCCTTCATTCTCAATGTCCCCGATATTAATAAGCAAAACCTGACTATCCAGAACTAAATACCACCGCAAAACACACAAAACCAGAATCCACCACCAAATCCTCCGGCACCACACCAGTATCCCGCACCTCCCTAAAACCTTAACCTACCACCAGTACCGACCCCTCAACTACAACACCATCATCCAACTCAATACCCACAAACCGCTACTTATCACACTCCCCAAAATGCACCACAATCAACTCCCGATCCCCAAAACTCGACCAATGAACACCCTAATACCCAAGTTCCAGGAATCCATCAAAGCTATCCGATATATGTGGAAACCTTACCCCACACCCCGCAGCAAACCCTATACATACTCGAATAGACTGAGAAGGACATGCTCATTAAAAACATGGTGGAGGAACTCAAGAAGCTCACTGCTAGAGTTTAGAGTGTTGAAGGTGGTAAAGGCATTGAAGGTCTAAACTATGAGACCTATGTATTCAGCTGGATGTGGAACTGCCGGAGGGTTACAAACCTCCCAAGTTCAAAATGTTCGATGGTACTGGTGATCTGAAGGTGCATCTGAGAACATATTGTGACAAGCTTGTAGGAGTAGGCAAGAATGAAAAAATCCGCATGAAATTGTGCATGCGAAGCCTCACAGGAGACGCATTGTCTTGGTATATCAGTCAAAACCCAAAGAAGTGGGTTATTTGGGTGAATATGGCATCATATTTCATGGATAGATTCATGTTCAACACAGAAAACGCACCAGACATTTTCCACATTCAAAACCTCAAGAAGAAATCGACAGAAACCTTCCGCGAGTATGCTACTCGTTGGAGATCAGGGGCCGCAAAGGTAAGGTCAGCACTTGAAGAAGAACAAATGAACAAGTTCTTTGTTAGAGCTCAAGATCCGCAGTACTACAAAAGATTGATGGTTATTGAAAATCACAAGTTCTCCGACATCATCAAGCTAGGAGAAAGAATAGAAGAAGGAATTAAGAATGGGGTGGTAACCAATTTCGAGGCACTGCAGGCCACGAATAAAGCTTTGCAATCAGGAGGTATTTCAAAGAAGAATGAAGTGGGTACCGTGAAGGTAGCCTAGGGCCCTAAGTCTCCTCTCACATACCAAGCGCCTCCACCCACATATCAACCCTCACCCCAAGATACCAACAACCTGCTGCCACCTAACATACCTATAATACTCAACCTGCATATTACCATTCACCACCACCAGCCCGCCAAAACTACCCAAAGTCACGTCCAAATTTTAACCGCAGACCTCCTAGATAATACACCCCAATTGCTGAACCCATAGACCAACTATATGAAAGACTGGAGGTTGTTGGTTATATTACTCCCATTCCTTACGTTGTTATGGAAAATTCCTCCCAATGGATCACCCCCAACAAAATATGTGCTTATCATCCAGGAATGAAGGGCCATACAATTGAGTAATGTCGCACGTTGAAAGACAAAATTCAGACGCTGATCGACACTAAGGTCATACATGCAAAGGAAGTTGCACCAAATGTTCGTAACAACACTCTCCCAGATCACAGGGGTGAGGGAATGAATGTGATAGAAACTGACAAAGAATGGGACCAAGAGGGGTCCATTGGACTTATTCTAGAGGGAGATGCTCCTAAAACATCTACGATCACCCTTACGCTAGCTGTGGTACAAACTAAGGCACCATTTGATGTTGCGGTAACTACACCCTTCAATGTGATGGTAGCTCCCACACCATCTTACAAGTATGATGCCATCCTATTGGATTATCTTGCAGAGGCAAGAAGGAAGGGAAAAGCAAAAATGGAGGAAACAGGTGTCGCGCAAGGTATGACTAGAACTGGCAGAGTTTATACACTTGAGAATCTAGGGGGAACAAGCAAGGAAGCTGAACCTAAGCCGCCTGTTGTCGATACTGGCACTGACGATCTTAAGAGAAGGTACAAGCGAGGGAGTACTCCGTTGTTGACCACTTGAACAAAACTCCCGCTCAGATATCTATCTTATCACTGCTGCATAACTCAGACACACACACATGAATTATTTAATAAAGGTGTTGAGTGAAGCTTATGTACCCACCAGCATCACTAGTGGAGAGATGGCTAATATGGTCGGATAGGTATTGGAAAGCCACCAAATCACTTTCCACAAAGATGAAATATCACCAGAAGGACTGAGTCACAACAGGACGTTACACATCACGGTGCAATTTGAAGATAAGTTCATCGCTAGGGTCTTGATAGATGGAGGTTCAAGTCTCAACATATGTCCATTGACCACTCTAAAGAGACTAGGTAAAGGACTGCACGAGATACGAATGGGAAGTATGAATGTGAAGGCATTTGATAGATCTTGGAGAGCCACCATTGGATAATCAACCTCAATGACGGGTCCAACTTGGTTCGATGTCGAGTTCCAAGTGCTAGATATATCTGCTACTTACAATCTATTGTCGGGACGACACTGGATACATGCCGCCAGGGTTGTGGCCTCAACTCTACACCAGGCTATGAAATTTGAGTGGAATCATCAGGAGGTGATCATCCATGGAGATGGAAGCAGCCCTATCTACACCAACTAGACCATTCCAGTTATCGCAAACAGAAGGAAGCTGGGCAGAGAAACACACCATCATATTGAACGAGTCAAGGCAGTCGAAAAAGACCGATGGTGGAGCAACAAGATAGAAAGCATACTGATGTGGACGGGGTATGAACTTAGCAAGGGTCTCGGCAAAAAGCTTCAGGGGTTCACCAAACCCGTACAACCACAGTATCATAGCACGACTTTTGGACTCGGATATGAATACACATGGCAAGAATACTAGGATTGGACACCACCATGGCGTGCTATTTATTGTCCACTAGAACAACCAGTACCACCTCTGCACCAGACATTCCATCAGTCTGACATGATGTGGGGATCTGAGGTAGATGAGGTTTTGGCTGGCATGAGGAAGCTATTTCTAGATGAAGAAAACATGAACTACAGTGCAATTGTTGAGGAGGAGGAGGAGGAAGACCTTACCATTTAGACCATGGAAGAGGGAGTTGTTCTATAGAATTAGACCTCTATGCCATCCCGGGCTCGCCGAGTTCTTGGCATAATTATTACATATCCTGATGAACCCACGACTGTGACATGTAATAAGACAACGCAACATGAGGACAGTGATACGGAGGATTTAGAGGATGATATCATACCTGAGGAAATTGTCAAAGAAGTAGAGGATTTTGAAAACAAACCAAGGTCTAATTTGGAAGGAACTGAGGTCATTAACTTAGGGGATTCTGAAACAGTCAAAGAAACTTTCATAAGCATCAGTTTATCACTGTCGGATAAGAAAGAGTATATCAGGTTTCTAAAGGAATGTGAGGATATTTTCGCATGGTCCTATGACGATATGACTGGGTTAAGCACATCCATAGTAGCTCACAAGCTACCAACCAATCCCATGTGTCCACTCATCTCATCCAAGTCACACCTCTATTCGAGATTATGAAAGGGTCGATGCAATAGTAATACCCAACAAAGAGCCGGGGTCGAATTCTACAGGGAGCTGAGATGAGAATTAGTAGTATATGTTTGGGTAGAGCCCATGAAGTATCTAGATGAACTTCCACAAATATGGTTTTGTTTTTACTCCTAAAGTTACGGTAAGGATTACAATTCTAAAGATATAAAACTAGAAAACATTGTATTTCTATGTTTTTCAAAGATATATAAAGGCCTAGGGCTCTAACTTTCACCTAGGTGTTTGCCTAACGGGTTGTAAACTTTAAAGCTTATTTTATTTGTCAGGATGTATTATAGCTATCAACACTTAAGTACTCACTCAATACCCCTCGGTAACAGAGTGATTTTTCCCAATTTGGGTTTCTCAAGTCCAAATGGGTATTGAACCAAATAGTAGATAAAATGCTCAAGTCGGGTTTTACTATCTCTAGGTTCAACCCTTTAGTTGGGACTATCAATCTCTAGAGTTTATCCCAAATTCTTGTTAGCCAAGTTTTCCTAGACTAAGTCTCTCTTTCTCAAGTAGAGACCAAGTCAAATAGGCATGAACTAATGTTTGCAACCATTAATTCTACAATTAAAAGCAAGAACAAGGCTAAATAATAAAGGCCCAACCATAAGAAGCCATAAATCAAACACCCATTAGGTTTACACACTAGGGTTGGGTCACAACCCTAGTTAAAAATCTAGCTACTCATAATGGGTATGTAAGAAAATAGAAAAAAAAAAGATGATAAAACTCATAGTCAAAGATTAAAAGATAAAAATCCAATGTTAACTCACCAAAGTAAGCTAAGTTTCCTAAAGAAGCAAGGAAAAACGGCTACAGAACTTTCGATATTCAAAACTTGACCTAAATTCATGAAACTATTCTATTTATAGAAAGTTGGAAATTTCGGACAAAAATGCCCTTTTGGAGATTCTGCGGCCGCACAATTCCTTGTGTGCTCCGCACTTTTCTTCAGTCTTGACAGGAATTGGATCTACAGCCGCACAATTTTGGAATGCGTACGCATCTCTCATAATCTGAGGTCCCCACAATTCTTGCTGCAGCCGCACAGGGCTCTTCTGCGGACTGCACATTTCTGAGTGCGGCCGCGTAGTTGACTTCTGCGGCCGCACAATAATTGTGTGGTTCGCATTTCCTTTAAGCCTGAGATGATGACACTCTGAACTTTAGCTCTTGGTTGGCTTCTGCGGTCGCACATTTCATGTGCGGTCCGCACATTTCACTTGGACTCTGCTGGATTTCCTTCACATTCTACAGCCGTAGATGGAAATGTGTGGTCCGCACTTTAAGCCTTTGTGCCTGATTTTTGTCCTTGGGTACAGATCAATCCTTCTTGAGTTGGAATTCGTCTTAGTGACTCATTTTCCAATACTCCTGCAATTAAGAATATTTTATCATTTTTCGTGAATAAAATTAAACACTTTTGGACTAAAACGAAAGTAAAGAAGCGCTAATAAGTAGTCAAAATCCCCACTTATCAACTCCCCAAACTTAAGCTTTTGCTTGTCCTCGAGCAAATAAGGTAATTCCAACCTCCACAAGTTAAGAGCTATTTCAGCTAATCTAGGGTTCATCAATCACACATCAATTTGGACCAACAATTACCCACAACACTTATGAATTATCAACAAGACAATGATTTAATTTTTAAGCACAAATAGTTTTAATGTGACACTTAGCATCAAGAGTTGACTTTATTTATCAAGGAATCTCGCTCTTTTATGTAGGTCATTGTGGATCCCAAACTCTTCCTCCTCTACTCTCCGTTAGAATATCTCACTTAAGAATGTAGCACTCACTTCAAAGATTTGTGAAAAGTTCGCACATCTCTCTCAAAAGAATGTCACAAGTACGGCACTAAGTACCATATGCTTGCCCCTCATGTAAATCACCACTAATATAAGTTCACTGGGGTTGAAATCACGTAGGGCTTTTTCGAAATGTATTGAAGGCTTTTGAACTAAGGTTGGATATGTTGGAATAGAACGGGTTCATCTTTCCTTAAGCACTCCATTTTCTCTTTTTGGCTCATGTTTTGCTGACTTTTTGAGGCACTTTCTTTTTCCTTGGGGGAACTAGAAAGACTTAACATCACTCTTTCTTGGTCATGATGTTCATTTTCTCCTTCTTTGTTTTCTCCATGCTTTGCATCGTTGCTTTTCTTTAAATCCCTTCAACTCTTCAACTTATTCGCATTCTTTTTGCATTTTTCTTTTGTTCTTTCTTTCTTTTTTCTTTACCATTCCTTTTCTTCATATCTTTTCTCTTTTTGTGCCTTGATACCACTTTCAAACTCCTTGTCTCTCCCCCAAACTTATGTTTTAGCCAATTGTTTCTTAAGAGTGTTAAGGAAAGCTCGGGTGCCAAGAGAGGTTCACTACAAAATAGGTAAAGGCTTGTAACGTGGTTATCAAATGAGAAAGGTCTTAGGCTCAAATGGGTTGACGAGGGATAGCAACATTGGTGGGACATGGAAAATTTCAAGCGGGTCAAGGAGCGACTACAATCACTTCTCAAGCCAAGAAAAACATATAATTTCGCTAGAAACGCATTCAGGACAAGTTCTAGACCATTCGCACGGGTACTTGGACTTGCAACAAAACATCTCACCCCTCACACAGCTGGATTATTAAAGAGGATAGAGTCGAGGGCCCACAATAATCATATTCAAGATTGAAAATCACTAATGGTTCAACTAAACCACTCGATTATTGATTAAGTCAACACAAGAGTTAGAAGGTCACTAACTAGAGCTATTTCTTTCCAAGAACTTATTTCTAATCATAAGCACGTAGTTATGTGTATCGGTACCAAGTGAAGCATGCTCAACTCTTATAGTCTTACTCAATTAGGTCCTCTTTTTCATTATTTCTACTATTCTTACCTAAACATAAAAAACAGACTCAATACCTTAAGAAGGTTCTCACACCATCCATCGTTGGGAAGAGTCACCCGGTTAACACAAAAACCACCTTTGGAAAGAACCGTGTCATTAAGAAAACCAAAGGCTTATTGATCACTTAAACATTAAAAGAAACTACCAAATAAAAAAGAAGCTATTAAAGTAAATAAGAAGCTATTAGACTAAACATTGACTACTAAGAAAACAAAATAAAGAAGCTATAAAGTAAACTACTGAAAGCATAAATGAATATACAAATGAGAGAGAAAGAAAAGAGAATATATACATCAATAGAGAGAGAAGATTATGTACATAAATGAAAAAGAAAAGAAAATGTTATCAGTTATTACATGCCAATGTCAAAGGTCAAATCAAATAAACTCCACCCCCCGAATAAGATTAAGCATTATCCCCAATGCTTAACAAAATAAAAATAAGGAAGGCAAAGAGTAGAGAGGACTCCCTATGTGGTCTTCATGTCCATAGCAGCATCACCTCCCTAAGTCTCCTCCAACTGGATCTCATCATCCTCTGCTCGGGGAGTAGCTAGGTTGGTGAACATCTGTAGCACCACCTCAGAAGTGTGTGTAGCAAGGTTTGGCTCCTAAGACTGGCCAGCTGGTGCTACTGGTGCGGATGGTGCTGCTGGGTCTGCTAGTGCTACTGGAGTTGTCTCCGTCAGCAAGTCAAATGGCAGATCCCGAGCGGCTACTATCTTGGTCACCTCTCGTCTCAACCTGTCAACTAATTTCTTCGAAGCCTGGGATTTTCTAATCTTCTTCACCTGCATCCCAAGCTCCTCGATTGCTTTTCCATATTCCACCAAGGTGTCCATGATGGTCTTCTGGTTCTCCGGAATCTTCTTCAAAGTGTCCTCCACTTTCGGAGGAATCTAGGGTGCTGGGGTAGAGGTCTGGGCTGTAACAGCATTGGATAGGTCAGACATCTTTGCAGTAGCTGTCTGCATCCAGTTATTGAGACTCGCTAGTGTCTGAGGTACTCGCAGCGCAGAAAATGGATGAGCCGGCATAGGAAATGTGTTCAGAGTAGAAGTGGATGGAGCTAATGCTGACGACCCGGAAGATGGAGGTGGAGGTATGGAGCTGTACTGCTAGAAGGCCCGACTGCAGTGGTAGGCATGTCAGCTGTATCTGTAGCTACCAGCGAAGGCTCATCAGACTGGCCCACAGTAGTAGTCAGGGAGTACCACGTGAAAGGCTTCTTTGCCCGAACCTTTGTGTCAAAGCTCTTTGACTCCACCCCCGCATCCGTAAGATACTCTGTGATAGTGTTGGGATATGGGTAGAAGCTGTCACCCTGCCTACCGACCAGAGACATGTTGACCGACATGATGGAACCCGATTGGGTACCCGACCGTGATTGAGGCCACTAAACTACCCTCGGGATTGGTAGATTGCTTTTGTTCTGGCTTGGATCTGTTCGACTGCACACAAAGGTCTGCCACCTTTTTACTTCAAAGTTGAGGGTGTTCCGCTGAATAGGAACCCCTGTTGTGATCCATGGTGGTGGTGGTCTTGCAGTTTCCAATATTTCAGCTAGCCATGGGCGAGCTGCATCACCCAGTGCAAACTTCTCCAAATATTACACCGGCTCCACATCCTCGAGCCCCAAGTATGTGTTCAGGGAGGTTTGATCAAATCTAACATTTAAGTTCCTTACATTAGTCACCTTAGACCCATTCTTGATATGCGCCACATTGGTGTAGAATTCCTGAACTAAGTGCTCCTTGGCATCAACCACACTCTTAGTGAACCATGTCCACCCTTTTCTCTCCCGGAATTGTCTTGCCACATTTGGGTTGTACCTATCCAAGTCTTTCAAAACAAATTGACGCTCAAGTGTGAGAGATCTCCGAGGACACCACTCTCGGAACCTGTTGAATGCAGTCAGGCTCACAAATCTGTCTTCCCAAACTTCCTTCTTCTTCGGTCTCTCAAGGCCGGCAACTATGGTATCACCTCCTCGACCGTCATCTGAAATATCATCATCATTATCAACTGTAACTGGTGCATCAGGAGCATGAGTAGATGAGGACTCTGGGCCCTGACTGTCATCTTCAGAATCCTTAGAAGTGCTTGCTAAGATGGAAGGCTCATCTCGGAGCTGAAACCTCCCCGGAAGCTTCCTTGGCTGAGACTGTGCAACTGGCTGCTCCTGCACTGAGTTGCCCTCTGATGCTTCCCTAGACGGGACATATGAACTGGACTCAGCAGGCTCCGGGGCTCTCCCGGCAGTTGTCTTCTTTACTATAACTCTTTGCACGGAGAGTGGCATGGTACCCCTATCTCGGCCTCGGGAGGGTTCACCCTTCCCCTTGGATGTATAACCTCGTCCCCGAGATCTAACCATTGTCTGCAATACATATCAATAGGAATCAGTTATAGTTCAAGTTCAAAGTATTAGACAGTTGCAGACAAAATAGTATGCAGGATGGGGGAAGTGCGGTCTGCACATTTTTAAGTGCGACTGCAGATGGGTTTGTGCGGACCACATAATTTTGAAGTGCGGCCGAAGTGGTGATTCTGCGGTCTGCATAATTTTTAGTGCGACCGCACAATTGAAATGTGGTCCGCACAACTTTGAGTGTGGCCGCACAATGAAAGCTCAAAATCACAACTCTCTGAAGACAGAGAATTGCTTGATCTACGGCCACACACACATTTTTGTGGCCGCGGTTCAATTTCGGCGGACCGCACATTTTAAAGTGATGTCCACACAATCACTTCACACCAAATTCCCTAAGCTAACAATCTGCGGACCACATAATTTCTTGTGTGGCCGCACAATTCAGAAACAATTGGTAGTAAACTTACGGGTTCTAACTTTAAGCATAAATTGGACATGGTAATACCAATTAAACATGATAAACAATGTACCCATCCCCCATATAGACAATAGAAAGTCACCCACACAAATTTAAGCTCACATGATGAGGAATTTGACATTAGATATAAAAGTAACTAAACTAATTATAAACAAAATTAAGAAAGTTGAAAATTTTCAAAGATTAATTGAACATACCGGTAATGTGTTAGATGATGAAATGAGTGTTAGATGCGCAAATCAATTGAGTGCACTGTGTTTGCCTTTGTTCTAATTCTCAGAGAATGTAAAGTTTTAACTATAGAATGAAGTGCACTATTTATACTTATCGCGATGGCCTAAGGTTCAAGACGAGTGCAACAGTTCAATTTCATGTGCGGTCCGCACTCCTTTACATGTTACACATTTCCCCTTCGATGATCTGCGGTCCGTGCATTTTTGAGTGCGGCCAAAAATATGGGTGCAGATCGCACGTTTCCTTGTGCGGCCGCACGTTGGCCATTTCTCAGACAGGCAAACTTAGGAGAGTGTGCAATTTTCGGCCTCCAGTTGTGCGGTCTGCACAAGAATTGTCCGACCGCAGATCCCTTTCTGCCGTGGCACTCAAATTTGTGCGGTCTGCATAATAATTTTGCGGTCTGAACTTTTTCCACACTTATCCAATTTTTTAGCATAGTTCCTGCAAAGCACACTCATTCCTGCAACACACTTCAAAACCAGTTAGCACAAAACAAGACCTATCTAAAGAAGAAGAAAAAAAGAAAAAGAAAAAGACACATGGGTTGCCTCCTAGAAGCGCCTGATTTAACGTCGCGGCACGATGCAGATTACCATCATCACTTGAAATGAAGAACTACCACGACGTGGCCATCATCAACTATTCCCAGATAGTTTCACCCAGTGACCATTGACTCTAAACACCTCACAATTTTATTTTTCAAGTCCAATGCACCAAAGGGTGTTATACCTACAATCTCAAACGGGCCACTCCATTTAGACTTCAACTTTCCCAAAAACATCCGTAACTGAGAATTGACAACAACACAAGATCACCTTCTTTAAACTCCTTGTTCCTAATGTACTTGTCACGTAGGTACTTCATCTTCTCCTTGTATAAGGACGAACTTGTGTATGCGTGGTACCGGAACTCATCTAGCTCATTCAATTGTGCCATCCTTAAGTTGGCAGCGACATCCCACTCAAGATTCAACTTCTTCAAAGCCCACATGGCTTTGTGCTAAAGTTCCATTGGAAGATGACAAGCTTTCCCGAACAACAACCGGTATGGAGACATTTGAATCGGTGTTTTGTAAGTCGTTCTATAAGTCCATAGAGCATCATTAAGTTTCTTTGACCAATCCGTCCGGTTAGCATTCACTGTTTTTGACAAAATACTCTTAATCTCCCGGTTGGAAACTTCCACTTGACCATTTGCTTGAGGGTGATAGGGGGTCGTGATTTATGAGTGACAACATACTTGGAGAGTAAGGTATTGGAAGTTTTGTTGTAAAAATGCGATCCCCCATCACTTATGAAAGCCCTTGGAGTACCAAATCTTGTAAATATGTTCTTCTTCAAAAATGCCACCACACTTCTCGCTTCATTGTTGGGTAAAGTAATAGCCTCAACCCATTTGGACACATAATCAACCGCGACCAAAATGTAGGTGTTTCCACAAGAACTCACAAAAGGACCCATGAAGTAAATACCCTACACATTCAAAATATCAATCTCCAATACGGTGGTGAGGGGCATTTCATTTTTCTTTGAGATTTCACCGGCCCTTTGACATTCATCACAATGCTTGAAAAGATCACTAGCATCCTTGTAGAGAGTGGGGCAATAGAAACCGCAACTTAACACTTTGGCCGCCGTTCTTGCTCCACCACTGTGACCACCATAAGGAAAAGATTGACAAGCCCCATGAATTTCAACTTGTTCCTCCTCCGGTACACATCTTCTAATCACTCCATCCGTACAAATTTGGAAAAGGTACGGTTCATCCCAATAGTAGTCTTGACAATTCCGTTTGAGCTTCTTCCTTTGGTTTGAAGAGAACTCAACCGGAATAATACCGCTCACAAGATAATGTGCTAGATCAGCGAACCAAGGCACCTCTTTCATTGAAATAGCCAAAAGTTGCTCATCGGGGAAGGAGTCATTGATTTCAAGGCCATCATGCGGCCTCCTCTCCTCCTCCAAACGAGACAAGTGGTCTGCCACTTGGTTTTCACTCCCTTTCTGATCTTGGATATCAATATCAAACTCTTGCAACAAAAGCACCCATCTCATCAAACGGGCTTTGGAATCTTTCTTACTCGTTAGATAACGAAGTGTCGCATGATCCGTATGAACAATCACTTTTGCACCCATCAAGTACGGGTGAAACTTCTCAATAGCAAACATAATGCCAAGAAGCTCTTTCTCTGTAACGATGTAGTTTACTTGGGCACTATTCATGATCTTGCTTGCATAATAGACCGGTTGAAATATTTTTTTGATGCGTTGCCCCAAAACAACCTCTACCGCTACATCACTTGCATCGCACATGAGCTCCAAAGGAACATTCCAATTTGGAGCGATGATAATGGGAGTAGTGGTCAATTTGAGCATTAGCAACTCAAAGTCTCTCATGCAATCATCATTGAAATGAAACTTGGCATCTTTCTCCAAAAGCTTGCACAACGGATTTAGCACTTTAGAGAAATCCTTGTTGAAACGCCGGTAAAATCCTGCATGGCCTAAGAAACTCCGCATGCCTTTGACTGAAGTTGGAGGTGGAAGTTTAGAAATCACCTCAATCTTTGCCTTGTCGACTTCAATGACATTCTTTGAGATCTTATGGCCAAGGACAATGCCTTCCTCAACCATGAAATGACACTTCTCCCAATTGAGCACCAAGTTTGTTTCTTCATATCTTGCCAACACTTTATCCAAGTTTGCTAAACAATCATCAAAAGAATCCCCGACCACCGAAAAGTCATCCATGAAGACTTCAAGAAAATCCTCCACCATGTCCGTGAAGATAGCCATCATACACCTTTGAAAAGTCGTTGGTGCATTGCATAATCCAAATGGCATCCGCGAGAATGCGAAAGTACCATAAGGACATGTGAAAGTAGTTTTCTCTTGATCCTCCGGAGCAATAATAATTTGATTGTAGCCGGAATACCCTCCAAGGAAACAATAGAAAGCATGCCCAGCCAAACTATCAAGCATTTGATCTAGGAAAGGAAGTGGGAAATGATCCTTCCTTGTGACTTTGTTGAGATTGCGATAGTCCATACACACTCTCCACCCGGTCACCCTTCTTGTAGGAATCAACTTATTCTTGTCATTGGTGACCACCGTCATGCCCCCTTTCTTTGGGACACATTGAACCGGAGAAGTCCATGAACTATCGGAAATAGGGTACATAACCTAGGCATCCAACCACTTGATGACCTCCTTTTTGACAACCTCTTGCATGGCTTCATTAGGTCTCCTTTGATATTCAATAGATGGTTTGGCACCTTCCTCCAAGTTGATCTTGTGCATGCAAAATGCGGGTCTTATCCCCCGAATATCCACCAATGTCCATCCAATAGCCTTCTTCCTCTTTTGTAGCACCGCCAATGTGGAATCTACCTGCACGGTAGTCAAACAAGAGGAAAGAATAACCGGTAAAGTAGAATAAGGGCCAAGAAATTCACACTGAAGAAGTGGAGGCAATGGTTTCAACTCTTAGATGAGAGGCTCCTCAATTGAAGGCTTTGTTGGAGGAGTGGTTCTATTCTCAAGATCCAAGGAAAATTTGCGGGTCTCATAAGTGTATGACCCCATTACTTGCAAAGCGTTCACACATTCCATGTAACCCTCCATTTCTTCATCTTCACAATTGAGCAAGACGACCTCCAAAGTATCATCAATATTCATCATGGCACTTGTTTCATCAACAATTGCATCGGTCACCAAGTCCAATAAAGAGCACACCTCATTGCTATTGGGTAGCCTCATAGACTTACACACATGGAAAACCACCTTTTCATCACTAACCCAGAAGGTAAGTTCTTCGGCTTCAACATCAACTAGAGCCTTCCCCGTAGCAAGAAAATGTCTCCCAAGAATAATCAGCACCTCATAGTCAACCTCACAATCAAGAATAACAAAATCTGCCGGTCTTCATGGTACAATCCGCCATTTGTAATCTCATAGATGTGGGTCTTGGTTGCCCAATTCCCAAAGTCTTGAAAATCGAATAAGGCATCAAATTGATACTTGCCCCAAGATCACAAAGAGCTTTAGCAAAGTCGATACTCCAATGGTATAAGGGATATTTTGAAAGCACCAGGATCTTCCAATTTAGGAGCCATTGAGTGCACAATTGCACTCACTTGATGAGTCATCTTTATAGTTTCACAATTCATCGACCGTTTCTTTGTCACCAAATCCTTCATGAACTTTGCATAACCGGGAATTTGCTCCAAAGCCTCAGCCAATGGCATATTAATAGATAGACTCTTCATCATGTCAATGAACGTTTTGAATATATTCTCGCCATTTTGCTTGGCAAGCCTTTGAGAGTATGGTGGAGGAGGCCTAGGCATTGGTGCCTTAGACTTTGGCACTACTGCTTCTGGTATGTCAATAATGTGTTCCCTAGACGAGTTCACTTCCTCATGATTCTCCTCCACGTTGTCATCAACATAAATCCTCACTTCATCATTTGCTTGCACGTCATTGTTTGGGATTTATCTTCTTGTACCACTTGCTCATCATCCACAAGTTTTTTTTGACTTGATGTGGTTGCGTCCCCACCTTTTCCACTCCTTGTAGTAACGGTCATGGCATGTCCCGTGGTGTTCCCACCCTTTGGGTTCACCACCGTATCACTTGGTAGTGTCCCCATAAGACGAGTGTTTAAAGCTTGCGAGATTTGCCCCAATTGAACTTCCAAATTGCGAATTGAAGTGTTGTGAGAGGCTAGTTTGGCATTGGAGTTAGCATTCTTCTCCATCATTTGTTTGAACATGTTCTCAATTCGTCCAATCTCATAGTTGGAAGAGCTTGGACCATGGGAAGAATAAGGAGGTGGGTTGCTCGGTTGTTGATACATCGGGGGCCTTTCAAAGCCCGACCCCCGATTGCCTTGATTATTGTTCCACCCCCCTTGGTTGTTGCCTCCCCAATATCCTTGACTATTTCCACTCAAATTGCCTTGGTTATTTTGACCATTCCAATTTCCTTGATAGTTTTGATTGTTCCAATTCCCTTTGTTGTTGTGAGCACGTGATTTTTGCCTTATGTGAATTATTCCCAAAAATTCAAACAAAATGATTTTCCTTCATTATTTTACAATTCTGTGAATTTTGTGTTATTTTCTGTTAATTGTTTGCATTTTTATTTTGAGCATTTTAATTCATATGAAAAATATAAAAAAAAAATACGCTTGACATTTGCATTTAGGATCTAATTTTATATTTTAGGATTATTTAGTGGTTAAGTTATTTTTAGAACAAAATATAAAGAAAATAACAAAAATAGTTTGCTTTTGCATTTTTATTTGTTAATTGTTGAAATTGTCACGAATTAGGACTTAATCAATTTTGAGGAAATAATTAGTATAATTTTCGGAGTAAATCAGGTCCTTAGTTTAATTTTGCATTTTACAAAAAAATCAGAAAAAATAATAAATAAAAATCAAATATAAAAGGAAAGGAAATTGAAAGAAATTAAGTGGTCTTCATGTTACCCATTTTTGGGCCAAATCTGGTTGGAAGTAGCCCAAATCCCCTCCAAACCCACTTCAAAGTCAGACCAAACACACCCCAGTCTAGGCCCAAAGCGAGTCTCAACCCGGCCTGCCCCCCTTTAGTGAGACGACGTCGTTTCATGTCGTCAAATCTGGGCCATCCGTCCACTCTAATCCAACGGTCCAGTTTTAATCTCTAATTTTAGATAAAAGTGTCCAAAACTCTTCAGAAAATACAGAGACAAACATCTCCTTCCTCGTACCCCCTATAACACCGGTCACCCTCCGTCGTCCGCCGCCGGCCGGAAATCGCCTCCGCCGGCGGCGATGCTCCAAATCACCCCAAATTCACACCCCATGCTCCACTCCTCCTCCCCTTTCCATATCCATGGCTATTTTCCCTCGAAGATCAACCAAACCCTTCGAATCTTAGGTCTAAATCTCGGTCCAAAACCTCAACTCACCCAAACCCCACCAAATTTAAACCCTACACTCTCCTAACCTCCCTCATCCTTAATCCCCAACAAGATCTCTTCGAACATCACTGGAAAGTTTCGAATTTCAGATCGAAGTTTGACCTAAAAGCCCTAGTCTCATGAAGTGGGGATTTTCGAATGGCTTGACCATTACAGTATTTAGTCGTTTGTTTTCTCACAAAAAACATACGATTAAACACTCGTTTGGTCAAGAGATCTCGATTAGTTTTTGCCCACGCAAAATATCAGTGCCGGTAATTCTTTCCTCTTTCATTTTTCTTTTATTTTTATTACTTTTCTTATCTGTTCTTGGCATTTACTTTCTAGTCTTCTTAGATTTCTTTGGCTAAGCTTAGTTTCTGTCCTTATTCGAGTTCTAATTCAATGTGTGATTGATTTTGTTTGCCTCCATGATTGCTTGTTTGATGAATGATAGCTTATAGTTTGAACTATTAGAGACTAACTTAGGATTAAAATTAGGATAATTTTTGAAGCTTTTGATTTATATAAAGTACTGTTTGATTACTGCCGAGTTGTTAAGGTTTTTTTGGACTGATTAACCATAGTCAATTCTGACCAAGTTAGAAGGGGGTTGGTTTTTGGTTAACACAAGTTAGTAATTCAGGGGAAATGGTAAGGGCAAAGTAGGGAGTTCAAATGGTAAATCCTACAAGTGGAATGAATTAGAACCTACTGGAAGTTTCTAGATGGGGATTTTAAGGTAAATAGCAAAAGATAGGTGTACTAACTTGTGACACAAGTTAAAAAATAGAGGATTAATCTGAAAATAAAGAGGGGCTAAGAGTGTAAACAGAAAATTTGAGGGTCGCCCCTCATTTGGCCTATAAAAGGCAATGTATAGTGCCTTAGAGAACAAGTTTTGGAGCCTCTAAAAATTCCCTCTCATTGTCCACAAGTTTCAGATCTAAAATTTGAAATCCAAACTCCAAATCTTCAAAAAATCCAAAAAGAAAACAAGCAAAAACAACAGAAAGTTCCAGAAAAATACTGTTGCATTGAGTTCCTTAGATCAATTTCGAGTTTGAGCAACTATTTCGAGTCTCTAGCTTAGTTTAAAGAGGAGAATGGCTTGAAATTCCTTGTGTTTTGGCTGATAAAGTTTCAGAGGGTATTTCTGGGTTTAATTTCGAGTTTGTGTGGTATTATTCAAGCTTTTGGGTCCTATTTGGTTGAATTTTCAGTGCTGGGTTTGATTTAACATTTTGTTGGTCCAAAATTGCTTGAAGCTGGGTTTTCTCCATTGATCCCTGGATTACGGCATTGTTGTTCACTACTGTGTACTATTTTGCTGAATCCGCTGTCTCTTACCTTTTCTGTATTCCTCCCTTCTTTCAGGTATATTCCAGTTCTTATGGAGTTCACTTGAGCATGTAATTTGAAGCAATGATTTGAGGAGGAAATTAATGTATTGCTATTTGTGGATTTCACTTGTTCTGCTGATGTTTCTACTTTACTCTATAGTTTTGAAGTTTGAATCCATGTAGTTGCCAAAGTAGATTGTAGTTAATTTGATCATGTTAGTCGTGTAGTAATTTCCCTTTTGATATGGCTGTTAGACGGCACAGTAGTGTTAGATCTAGGATGTATTTGCTATATTCCATTTGAGTTTGGTTCCATATTATTAAGGTTAGTTCCGTTATAGTTGTGGATTCATCTTTGGCCTGTTGTGGTTGAACGCTAGCTATAATTGGGAATTTCATGTGTTGAATGCATACTTGTGAGAATTACGGTATTAGATAGCTTAACTGACCCATGCATATGTATATCTGTTTTGACATGAATCTGAAATTGAATTTTTCGTTTGCTTATCATGCTGCTCCCTGAAATCCCTTTTATTGCTTGTAAGAATTCGACCTTGGATTGAATCAAGTTGAAGTTAGCGCTTATTTTGCATAACTAGCCAATAGTTCGAAGTTAAACGTGAATAAATCAATATGCGTTTGAGTGCGTAATCAACTTATTTATCTGTTGTTTCCTTGTTAAGAAATTCTAAAATCCGGGAAATAAATGGAAATTCATGAACTTGATTTGCACTCCAATTTAATTGGGCTCTGTGTTATTGTGCTATTCTGCTATTGTGGCTCGCTCGAGGCCCTTGAACTTATTTCATTGGGCCCAGGCCTGGAAAATGGCCAGGATTTGCATTAATTCAAAAAGGCCTTTTTTTATTAGTTGTTCTTTAGTTAATAGATAATGCCTAATGGTCGAGCCTCGTGGATTAGTTTAGAAACACCTTAATTAGAATAAATTGAGGTGTGCCGTGCCGAACAAAATGACAAATGCATGGCCCTCATTTAATTAATCTTGTACTGATCCTTAGAATTCGAGGCGTGCCATTTAGCAAATTCCATGGCCCTCGCAAAATGCAAACGCGTAGTTGCTTTAGGTGCGTGTTTTAAATAATTTTACCTTCCTAAATACGGGTGCGCATTTATGTGACCCAAATCCAATTCCCAACGAAGTCGAAATGTGTCAAAAATTGCGGGTGCATTTATGTGACGCGGTTCGAGACGTGTTTTCACGACATTGCAATTCTCTTAAAATAATAATAATAAAAGCGGTTCAAAGTTAAAAAGCACATAGGTTAAACATGTACTAAAATCAAATAAATAAGCCAAATATGACAGTTGAGCGACCGTG
>NW_017677221.1:24240-27772 GCF_001879085.1 Nicotiana attenuata
TAATTTCGTCATGAATAAGTCGGGTGCCGCCATTCTTGTTTAAAATAAGCCGAATGTCCCCAAAAAGGGCGCCGGAAGGCTGTTTTTGCAAGAACATCCACCCCGAGTCAGTTTCAACGGTTAGCAGGCACAGCCTTAAAATCTTCTCCTCGAAGTGCTGAAAGGCCGTAACTGCAAAATCGGCCGTTTGTTTTAAAATTGGAAATTTGAACAAAAATAGTGTCAGTTTTTTTCCTTTTAGGTCAAAATAAGTGATTAAATCACCTTAATAAATGTGCAGGATGAGCACGATTCAAAATAAGGGGAACTTGCATATAGGCCCGCGGCGAGACCGAACGATGTCCCGCGGGCACCAGGAGCTTTAATGTATTCATGATTGTCTTTTGAGTCTGTATTTCCTTTTCTACCAGAGTTTGTCTTCTGAGTCTGTATTTCCTTTTCTACTAGAGTTGGTCATTTGAGTCTGTATTTCCTTTTCTACTGGAGTCTGTATTTCCTTTTCGTTAAAAGTCAGTCAGTTGATTGAGTCTGTATTTTCGTTTAAAATGGAATAGGGATGGTGGAGTCTGTAGTTCTTTTCTGCATTAGAGTCTGTTAGCTGTTTTGAGTCTTATTTGATATCAATAAAATTGAAATTCCCAAAAATATTTTGCTTCTACTTTACATTTATGCTTCAGAAACTACGCTCGGTCTGATTCACGCGGGGTCGTGATACGTAGGCAATCTCCATAAGGATTCGACCGTAACTAAATAAAAAAAAAGGAAAAACGAGAAAAGAATGAAAGGAAAGAGGTGAAAAACAAGAAAGGAAAGGAAACAAAAGAGGGAAAATGAGAAAAAAAACAAAAGAAAATAGGAAACCAAACAAAAGCAAACAAGAGAAAATAAAAAGGGAGCAAAGGAAAGAAAAGAGCGGAAAAACAATTTTGAGGACAGGAGCGAATAGGAACAAGGAAAAACCAAGGCAAAAGGAAAAGAAGGAAAGAGGGAAAAATAAGAGAGAAAAGCAAAAGAATGAGAGGAAAGGCATGGCAAATAAAGGAAAATGAAAAGGCCGGGATGACGCATGCGACCGATCAAAAGCATAATAGGAACTGTTAACTGCCTAGGTGCATCCACTTCCCAAATGTGCGGGTACCCATATGTTAAATGCCCTAACGCTAACGTGATGGTTTTATTTTGTCATGTCATTCCAGAAAAGGTGGTTGGTTTGTGGTTTGAAAGTGGTAACTTTTCTTTACAACACAAGGACAAAAGGCAATGGCAAACAACAAGAGAACTAAGTTGGTTGATACTGGTGCTCGACAACAGTTGGTTGAACGGAATAATGGGTTGGTTGAAGAGGTGCGGATGCTGAGACAACATATGACAGACATGTATCAAGCCTGGATGACTGGAAAGGCGCCACCCCCGCCACCACCAATTTTCCCAGACGCTACCCTTACCCGAACTCCCAACACAATACCAGATCATCCTCCAGATACACCCGCTTATCACACTCGTCCCAACTACCCTAGTAGCTCCATCGCTCATCCTTCAGTCGCTTCTCCCCAAAATTTCCCTCCTGTCATATCCATTACCCTGAATAATAAACACCCATTCAAAGCTCGTAATGCCCAATATCACCCCCCAGAGGTTGTCCGCAAGGTCCTCGATTCGTAGAAGAAAAGCTCCCGGGATGAGAAGTTTCATGCCATAAATGCAAGGGTTACGGAAAGATAAGGGCGAGATGAGGTACCCAGGAAGTTGAAAAGCACAGAACAGTCCTTAAGGGACAAGCGAAGAGTGGGAGGCCAGGGTAGCATGACTTGCAAAGAACTGATGGTGCCACATGACGCCCGCCTGCCCGCAGGATTCAAAGTACCAAACTTTAACTTGTATGATGGGCGTGGAGACCCGGTAGCCCCTCTGAGGGTCTATTGCAACGAAATGAGGATTCTTGGAGAGAAAGATGACGTGATGATGGCATATTTCAGTAAAAGCCTAACTGGGGCAGCTTTGGACTGGCATGGTCCTCAAAATGTCGATGAGTGGCTTACCTTGGGTGACATGGCTCAAGACTTCGTCTGGTGCTTTCAATACAGATCAGGTGTTACCCAGACCGTTCCTCCCTATCTAAAATGGAAAAGAAGCCAGAGGAAAGCTTCAAGGAGTTTGGGCTCAGATGGAGGGAGCAAGCTGCTCGAGTCAATACCCCGATTGGTGAAGAAGAAATGGTTGAGCTTTTCCTACAAGCCCAAGGACCCACTTACTTCAGTCATTTGATCCCGGCCTTGGGAAAGCCTTTCAATGATGTGTTAAAAATGGGGGAGCTAGTAGAAGAAGGGATCAAGTCAGGCAAAATCGTGAGTTGTTCGAAAGACATTCAGAACATCCCAGTAAGCTTGGGTGGAAGAAAGAGAAACAGAAAAGATGATCCGATGGGCTTTCCTGATCGACACCCCCGGCCCCGACATCGTCCCCGTGGACATCCTTGTACGCCAGGTGACCCTTCCCAATGCTACTTCTCTCCACATAACTCCCAGAGTCATACACCACTTTTCCGGTACCCGGCTCCACAAAATGCTTACCCACCCCCAAGAGCCTACAAGAATCCCCCTGGAGCAGGTAGGGGTGTGCATTCGATTTATCGATTCGATTTTGATCCTTATCGATAATTACTTATCGATTATCGATTTGTACATATGCTTATCGTTATCGTTTCAATAAGGTTTCGATTTTTTCGATTTCGATTTATCAATTTTTGGGGCTTATCGATTCGGTTATCGATTACACCAATAAGAAAATTTGCGGGATTCCACGGAAAGTATATCGCTATAAACGCGCCTAACTAATATGGACAAAAAGAAGCTAAAATAAGACGAACACCATTTATAATATAAAAATTGTGTCAACAAGCACATGCAACAAAAGGATCAAATGTATGCCACCAACACTCCAACGGTATAAAAAAACAAAACAAAACAAAACACATCATCACGGCTAATTCTGTTTTCCATTAATTTGAACTTCATTCCCTTGATCTTTAAATATGATCATTCCTTAAATGTGGTAGAGGAAATAATAGGGTAAGGGACTTAGGGTAAAGGAAAGGGTATAGATTAGGGAAAATAATATTGTATAGCCGCTTTCAAAATAGTAGCGGAATATATATACATTCTGTATGTTATATTAATCTACACAAATAGGTAATTACTCATTTATTAAGTGTCTACAGTCTAGGGGTGTGCATTCGTTTTATCGATTCGATTTTGACCCTTATCGATAATTACTTATCGATTATCGATTTGTACATATGCTTATCGTTATCGTTTCAATAAGGTTTCGATTTTTTCGATTTCGATTTCGATAACAAATAATCGATTCGATTTATCGATAAACCGATTCGAATGCACACTCCTAGTGGGAGGTGACTATAAATAGATATTTGACTATAAAAAACCAAAAGGTAGCTATGAAATATAATTTTTTAAAAGGGTATTTATTTAAAATAAATAAGGTATCAACCTTTGCTATAGGAGGTAACTATTCC
>NW_017677221.1:28936-32843 GCF_001879085.1 Nicotiana attenuata
CCCCTCTTTCGGAATCAATAATAAAACTCGTAAGCCCAAGCGGGGAAAGAAAGTGGAGAAACAAGAGAAAAACAGTGAAAAAGGAAAAAGAAAAGAAAAAGAAAAGAAAAGAACAAAGAAGAGAAAAGAAAAGAAAAGGAAAAAGAAAGGGAAAAGAAAAACAAAAAGAAAAGAAAAGAAAAGAGAAGGAAAAGAAAAGAAATGAAAAGAAAGAAAAGAAAAGTGGAAGAAAAGGAAAGATCGCAACAACGAATGTAATTCTATGGCCTAAACTGCGTTTGACTTGATCCCGAAAGGGTACGTAGGCAGCCTCCCTCTGAGGTTCAGTCACACCGAAATAAAAGTCCAAAGTCCCCAAGGAAGAAACTGGGGCAGAAGTTGTGGTTGTTGTGGGAAATCTGATTCCGAAAGTTGTAATTTTGAACCCATGTTGAATTGTTTTAAGCCTTTGATACCCTTTCTTTCTAACCCTATCCAAAAGCCTACATTACGGTCCAAAGGAAGACCTTCTGATCAGTTTTCGAGAGATGCCAAGTCAAGCGAGTAGAGGTGAATCATATCAGGGGCAACACTCCGGTCTAAACGAAGGAAATGAAGAATGAGAGTGTCTTATTGGTAAAAACCCTAATGGGCACCGTAAGGTGAAGTGAGTTGAGAGAAATAAAAAATGAGAGAGTCTTATTGGTGAAAACCTTCACGGGCACCATAAGGCGATGGTGAGGTGAGAGAAAAGACCAAAATGAGAGAGGCTTGATGGTGAAAACCTACGGGCACTACAAGTCGAATAAGGATTGTGAATCAGATTGGATAAGCGGAGCATTGAAGCCCAGTTTCATGGCGAAAAGGTACAACTAGAGCTGAACATCAGATTTGCTTAACAGAATAGGCTGCAGGTGCATGTCAAGGTCATCAGAGTCGGTGTCCATATCCGATAGGTTTCTATGTTGTAGTTTTCTTGTTAGGAATCATCTCTTTCCATTGTCCTCTACTCTGTTCCTTTTGTCTTATTTACTCCCTCTTCCTGAGTCTGTTTGGTCATAACAAGTGAGAAATGACTTCAAAATCTGCCACCAGCTTTCCAATTGAACAAAACGGTATCTGGCCAGCATATCAAACCGTCATAAGTTAGGAAAAATAGCAGGCACACTGAGTTGGCAACAATCTACATGCTTCGGGATCCCTGTGAAATGCAAGGGCTTGGTATTTGTCAATTCATGAACAACGCAACAAACGAAGGGGTTGGGGTGAATGGATCAAAGGTATTTTCATTGAAACATGAAAGGTTTGGTACATATCAGATGGAGGGTGCTTGGTGAGCAGATCAAAGGTATTTCCTGTGATAGGATTCATAAAAGGTGGTAAACCAGTGATGAACAAAATCTTCCAAGAAGAAATCAAAGTTATCATGGCAAATGAGGGAGCTGTAGACCTCAAGGACAGGACTAGTGGCTTAGAAAGAACAACATACGCAATGAGGGGGTGACAAGTGTCGTGCTTTGGGGTTCATGTGAGACACAAAGGTTGGCAAATATCAGTTCAGTAGCAATGCAACAAGTAGAGGGTATTGGGCCTAAACGAGAAGAGGTGTTTTCCGGGTCAAGGCTTACAAAGGAAGTGGTCAGTCAAGGAATGAGCAAGGTCGTCGAATGGAAATCAAAATGAAGGAGCAGCGTATACACAGAGTGGGGGTAATGGACGTGCTTTGGGATTCATGCGAGACACAAAGGTTTGGTAAATGTCGGTACGAGCGGTGCAACAGATAGAGGGTGTTGGGTCTGAATGGAGAAGAGGTATTTTCAATGGTAAAGATGACAGAGGAAAGTGGTTAGTCACCAAACAAGCAAGGTCTTCAAATGGAATCAGCGATCATGGGAAGAAAAGGAGCAATCACCCTCAAAGTTCAAGGCCACAAACCAACCACCACATTTTAAACTGACAAGATTTTTCTTTGATTGAAACAGGGGCAGAAAGTTTTCGTTGGTTTCGGAGAAACCCTCCTTAGGGAAAAAGCAAGCACCAAAACAGGTATGACGGGAAATTCTCAGGACCCTCCTGGAAAATGGGACTTAGTTTAAATTTTAAAACAATCATGAGTAGCATAATTTAGCATAAATAGGAATATAAGTTGGTTTCAAAGTTTTCACGTTTAAGATAGGACTCAATTAGGAGTTTTCAGGACCCTCCTGGATAATGGGATGTAGCTTTAAAGATTGTTTAGATAATAAGATATAGTGGGAGTCGTACCTTCAGTAGATATAACTTAGGTTAAAACTATCTTTTAACTAGAAGTTGTCAGGACCCACTTGGATAATGGGGAGTAGTTTAAGACCTTTTAGACAACAAATGTAGTGGGGGTAATACCTTTAGAAGATATAACTTAGGTTCGTAATTGTTAGGAGTTATCAGGACCTCCCTGGATAATAGGACTTAGCTTTCACATTCTTATAATAGTTGGTAGAATAATTCAATTTAACACTCACATGTACCCAGTTACCAAACTGGGGCAGAAAATTTTCTTTGTTTGTTTATTTTGTTGCAGTCAGGAGCCCACCTGGAGAACAAGGGAATACTTTTCAAGCTTCAGCAGTCAGGCGCCCACCTGGAGAACAAGGGAAGTGCAATTAAAATTTTAGCTTTTAATTTTTAATATTTGATAACATGCTGTACCCAGTCACCAAACTGGGGCAGAAAATTTTCTTTGTTTGTTTTGTTGCAGTCAGGCGCCCACCTGGAGAACAAGGGAATACTTTTCAGTTTCAGCAGTCAGGCGCCCACCTGGAGAACAAGGGAATTGTAATTAAGTTTTAGCTTTTAATTTTTAATATTTGATAACATGATGTGCCCAGCCACCAAACTGTGGCAGAAAATTTTCTTTGTTGAAATCAGGAGCCCACCTGGAGAACAAGGGAATACTTTTCAAGTTCAGCAATCAGGAGCCCACCTGGAGAACAAGGGAATACTTTTCAAGCTTCAGCAGTCAGGCGCCCACCTGGAGAACAAGGGAATACTTTTCAAGCTTCAGCAGTCAGGCGCCCACCTGGAGAACAAGGGAAGTACAATTAAAATTTTAGCTTTTAATATTTCATAACATGCTGTACCCATTTACCAAACTGGGGCAGAAAATTTTCTTTGTTGTTTGTTTTGTTGAGGTCAGGAGCCCGCCTGGAGAACAGAGGCACACATTTCAAGTTTCAGTAGTCAGGAGCCCGCCTGGAGAACAGAGGCATACTTTTCAAACGTCAGCAACTATGAGCCTGCCTGTAAAATGGACACATATTTCAAATGGTAACAATCAAGCATCATTCGGAGGAATGGATAAAACATCGCCAATCACAATGCAATACAACAACAGGAATCCCATCGGAAGAATACAAGATACACGTTCAAGGCAACACAAGAGCAAGTTTGAAGGCATAGATAGGATCTTTTGTAATTCATAGATCATAGCTTAGTCTAGTTTCTTATTTTTACACGGTGTAATAAGGAGGTCAGCGAGCAGTAGCAGCAGCAACAACAGTGAAATCACAGCCCCTGGTAGTCCCAGCTACCAGACCTTCCAGAACTACACAGACCTGATTCCTTTATAGCCAAGGATATGTAGGCAACCTTTGAAGCAGGGTTCGGTCAGACGGTTTTCAAAATGCTTCTCATGGAGTGCCGAGTAGGCAAAAATCCTTCATGGTGCTCATTTATCTTTGCCCGAAAACCCTTCGTGTCTTCGAGCAAAGAGGGGCGGCTGTGAGCACGTGATTTTTGCCACGCTTAAATTACTCCAATAAAATTCCTTAGAATTAGGATTTTTCTTTATTATTTGAATTTTTAGGAATTAATTGCATGATTTTGTGTCTTGTTTGCATTTTAGTTGCCATAATAAAAGGGTATAAAAATAATGCTATTTGCATTTAGA
>NW_017677222.1:0-32832 GCF_001879085.1 Nicotiana attenuata
TTTCTGCCCCAGTTTGGTGGCTAGGCACATCATGTTATCAAATATCAAAAACTTGAAAGCTAAAATTTGAATTATACTTCCCTTGTTCTCCAGGTGGGCGCCTGATTGCTGAAACTTGAAATGTATTCCCTTTTTCTCTAGGTGGGCGCCTGACTGCTGAACTTGAAATGCATTCCCTTGTTCTCCAGGTGGGCGCCTGACTGCTGATCTTGAAATGTATTCCCTTGTTCTCCAGGTCGGCGCCTGACTGCTGAGCTTTGACATGTATTCCCTTGTTCTCCAGGTGGGCGCCTGATTGCAACAAATAAAGAAAACAAAGAACATTTCCTGCCCTAGTTTGGTGGCTGGGCACAGATGTGAGTGTTAAATTGAATTACTCTACCAACTATTATAAGGATTTGAAAGCTAAGTCCTATTATCCAGGGAGGTCCTGACAACTCCTAGAAGTTACGAACCTAAGTTATATTTTCTAAAGGTAGTACTCCCACCACATTTGTTATCAAAAAGGCTTTAAACTACTCCCCATTATCCAGGAAGGTCCTGACAACTTCTAGCTAAAAGGCAGTTTTGACTTGAGTTATATCTACTAAAGGTATGACTTCCACTATATCTTGTTATCTAAACCGACCTTAAAACTACGCCCCGTTATCCAGGAGGGTCCTGAAAACTTCTAATTGAATCCTATCTTAAACATGCCAATTACGAAACCCACCTACGCTCCTTTGGGGTACATTTATGCTAAAATATGCTACTCATGATTGTTTTGACTTCTAAACTAAGTCCCATTTTCCAGGAGGGCCCTGAGAGTTTCCAGTCATACCTGTTTGGGTGCTGCCTTTCCTTACGGAGGGTTTCTCCGAAGAAAACAAAACTTCTGCCCCTGTTTCAATAAAAGAAAGACCATGTTAATATAAGATGGTGGTTAGTTGCTGGCATTCTTGCTGGGTGCATCCTTGCTGCTGGGCTCTACTCTGCCTTGTTTCCCTAGGCTTGCCTTGAATCGTTCTGACTTCCTGCCTGACTTCAACCCCCTGACTTTGATGACCCAAGTGTTCTATCCCGTATTGTTGTTTTTGTGTTTTTGACCCCTCTATTTGAAACTTCGCTTCTTCCCCACAATTATTTGATTAATCCGCCGATGAAACTTCCAGTGGTCCTTTATGACTTACTTTGCCTTTTGACATCTTTGATATATTCTTGCCCCGTTGTGCTGTACAACTAGGAAGCTGGTAGTTAGCCTTGACATTCCCCTCTTTCATTTTGAACGAAACTGACACTAAAACATCTTAAAGACAGACCTCGCAAAGAATGAAATGCAAGGACCTCGAGGGTTAGGGATAGAGAGAATCCGAGAACGGATGATTTGTAATGAAGAAAGAAGAGAAGAAGACTTATCTGAGTGGAACAGCTGGTACCATTGAGCATGCCATGCATTTTGGATTAACCGGCCCAGTCTGTCCAACCAATCAACTTTCGATTGCCACATTTGCTGTTCCAGACTTTCATAACCTGATTTTCACCCAAACCCAAACCTTGCTCGCCTTGCAATGTCTTGAGCAGCTTTCGACCACAGACTTGTCTCGTTTGCCTGTCTGAAAAACTCACCTTCGCCTTACGGTGCCCATGAGGGTTTTCACCAATAAGACTCTCATTTTTGATTTCTCTCAACTCACTTCGCCTTACGGTGCCCGTAAGGGTTTTCACCAATAAGACTCTCATTTTTGATTCCACTCATCTCCCGTCGCCTTATGGTGCCCGTGAAGGTTTTCACCAATAAGGCTCTCTCATTTTTATCATTTTCTTCTTGCACTGGAGTGTTGCCCCTGACGTGAATCACTTTTACTTCCTCGTATTGGCACTTCCTGAAGATTGATCAGAAGGTCTTTCTTTGGACCGTAATGCAAGCTTTTGGATGAGGTTAGAAAGAAGGGTATCAAAGGCTCAAAACAACTTAACATGGGTTCAAAGTTACAACTTTCGGAATCAAATTTCTCACAACAACCACAACTTCTACCCCAGTTTCTTTCTTGGGGAACTTTGGGATTTTGTTTTGGTGTGACTGAACCTCAGGGCGAGGTTGCCTACGTACCCTTTCGGGATCAAGTCAAACGTAGTTCAGGTCATAGAATTACTTCATTGTTGCGATCTTTCCTTTTCGTCCACTTTTCTTTTCTTTCTTTTCATTTCTTTTTCTTTCTTCTTTTCTTCATTTTTCTTTTCTCTCTTTTTTTCTTTTTTTTTTCTTTTTCTCTCTTTTTTTCTTTTCTTCTCTTTTCTTTTCTTCTTCTTTTCCTTTTCTTTTCTTTTGGACTGTGTTTTCTTGTTTCTTCGCTGATTTTCTTTGCTCGGGCCCCCGAGTTGTTATCGATTCCGAAAGAGGGGTACGAAAGAAAATAAATGAGGCTCAAAAGGGATAACAAAGGATAAAGTGTTTGGATAGCAGAACAAAATGCCTTCGTCATATCTCAAAAATATGCCAAATACAATAAAGTACAATTAAACAAAGAAATCATACATAGTATCGCTTGACTGCATAAGAGTTGATAGCCATTTCTACACATTTTCCTTCCACATCTGTCAAATATAATGCGCCATTGGACAACACTCTGGTTACGACCAATGGCCCCTGCCAGTTCGGGGCGAACTTTCCTTTCGCTTCAGCCCGATGAGGTAAGATACGCCTCAACACCAATTACCTTGCTTCAAACTTCCGTGGGCGCACCTTCTTGTTATATGCTCTTGCCATTCTCTGTTGGTACAACTGACCATGACATACTGCTGCCAATCTCTTTTCATCAATCAAACTTAGTTGTTCCAAGCGGGCTTTGACCCATTCAACATCATCAATTTCCGCCTCAGCGATAATCCGAAGGGACGGTATTTCAACTTCTGCGGGTATTACTGCCTCAGTGCCGTACACCAGTGAATAAGGAGTCGCCCCTACTGAAGTGCGAACAGTTGGGGTAGCCTAACAGGTCGAAAGGTAACTTCTCATGCCATTGCCTGGACCCTTCTACCATTTTCCGAAGTATTTTCTTGATGTTCTTGTTAGCTGCTTCGACCGCTCCATTCGCCTTAGGACGATATGGGGTGGAATTATGGTGCGTGATCTTAAACTGCTGACAAGTCTCTGCCATCAAATGACTGTTGAGATTGGCCCCATTGTCAGTGATGATTACCTTCGGGATTCCGAACCGACAGATGATATTTGAATGCACAAAATCGACCACTTCCCTCTTGGTCACAGATTTGAAAGTTTTCGCTTCCACCCACTTAGTGAAATAATCAATGGCTACCAGAATAAACCTGTGCCCATTCGACGTTGCTGGCTCGATCGACCCAATGACGTCCATTCCCCATGCAACGAAGGGCCATGGTGCTGACATCGTATGCAATTCGGATGGTGGAGAATGAATCAAATCTCCATGTACCTGACATTGATGACACTTGCGCACGAAACTAATGCAATCCCGTTCCATAGTAAGCCAATAATAACCTGCTCAATCTTCTTTTCCAATACATATCCACTCATATGAGGTCCACAAACTCCCGCATGCACCTCGGTCATGATAACTGTAGCCTGTTTAGCATCTATGCATCTCAATAAACCAAGATCTGGAGTTCTTTTGTACAACACTCCTCCACTGAAGAAAAATCCGCTTGCCAAGCGTCGAATTGCCCTCTTTTGATCCCTTGTGGCCTGTGCTGGATATATTCTTATCCTGAGGTATTCTTTGATATCATGGAACCATGGTTCACCATCAAGTTCTTCTTCCACCATGTTACAATAGGCATGCTGATCGCGGACCTAAATCTGCAAAGGGTCCACATAAGCCTTATCCGGATGATGCAACATTGATGCCAAAGTAGCCAAAGCGTCGGCAACCTCATTATGAATCCTTGGAATATGCATGAAATCTATTGATTGAAACCGTTGACAAAGTTCATGCAAACACTGCTGGTACGGTATGAGCTTCAAGTCTCGTGTTTCCCGTTCCCCCTGAATCTGGTGCACCAGAAGATCCGAGCCACCCATGACCAAGATTTCCTGGACACCCATGTCTATAGCCAACCTCAAACCCAAGATACACGCCTCGTATTCAACCATGTTATTGGTGCAATAGAAACGAAGTTGAGCCGTAACAGGGTAGTGTTGCCCTGTCTCGGAAATCAGTACTGCTCCTATCCCGACGCCTTTGGTGTTGGCAGCCCCATCAAAGAACAGTTTCCATACTGGCTTCTCGACTTGTTCTAATTCTTCAACATGAATTGTCTCTTCATCGGGGAAGTATGTCTTCAAAGGTTCATATTCATCATCAACTGCATTCTCGGCCAGATGATCAACCAACGCTTGTGCTTTCATTGCAGTCCGGGTTACATAGACAATATCAAACTTCGTAAGCAAGATTTGCCACTTCGCCAGCCTCCCTGTGGGCATGGGCTTCTGAAAAATGTACTTCAACGGATCCAACCGAGAGATGAGATCGGTGGTATATGATGACAAGTAATGTTTCAACTTCTGCGCTACCCAGGTTAAGGCACAACACGTCCTCTCAAGCTGAGTGTACTTCACCTCATACGATGTGAACTTCTTTCTGAGGTAGTAAATCGCCTACTCTTTCTTTCCTGTGATGTCATGCTGCCCCAGTACACAACCAAAAGAGTTATCCAAAACTGTCAGATAAAGGATCAAGGGTCTTCCCGGCTCCGGCGGGACCAACACAGGTGGACTAGCCAAATACTCCTTAATCTTGTGAAATGCTGCTTGACATTCATCCGTCCATCTGACCGCAGCATCTTTCTTTAGCAGCTTAAAGATGGGCTCGCAAGTTGTTGTGAGCTGGGCAATGAACCTGCTGATATAATTCAACCTTCCAAGCAAACTCATCACCTCTTTCTTGTTCCTTGGCGACAGTAGCTCCTGAATGGCTTTGATCTTGGACGGGTCTAACTCAATACCGCGTCGACTTACCACGAACCCCAACAACTTCCCAGATGGGACTCCAAACGCACACTTCGTTGGATTAAGTTTGAGGTTGTACCTGCGGAGCCTCTTGAAAAATTTCCTCAAGTCCTTGACATGGTCACCTTGTTTCCTCGACTTTATGATCACGTCGTCTACATAGACCTCAATTTCCCGATGTATCATGTCATGGAACATGGTGGTCATCGCCCTCATATAAGTTGCCCCTGCGTTCTTCGGCCCAAATGGCATGACCCAATAACAATACGTTTCCCAAGGAGTGATGAATGCCGTCTTTTCCGCATCCTCCTCATCCATCAAAATCTGGTGATAGCCCGCATAACAATCCACGAAGGAATCAATTTCATGTTTGGCACAATTGTCAATGAATATATGGATGTTTGGAAGTGGGAAGTTGTCTTTTGGACTCGCCTTATTGAGATCACGGTAATCTACGCACACTCTGGTCTTTCCATCCTTCTTTGGCACAGGAACAACATTAGCTAACCAGGTAGGATACCGCGTGACTCGGATGACCTTCGCCTCAAACTGCTTGGTGACCTCTTCTTTGATTTTCACACTAATGTTTGTTTTAAATTTCCTTAGCTTCTGCTTGACAGGAGGGCATGCTGGGTCGATGGGCAATTTGTGGACCATCAAATCGGTGCTTAAACCAGGCATGTCGTCATATGACCATGCAAAAACATCTTTGTACTCAAACAACGCTTTAATTATCTCTTCTCTGAGCTGAGGTTCCAAATGGACACTTATTTTCGTTTCCCGTACATTCTCCTGATCCCCTAAATTGATTGCCTCTGTGTCATTCAGATTAGGTTTGGGTTTTTCTTCAAAATGGCTTAATTCTTTACTGATTTCCTCAAAAGCTTCCTCATCATCATATTCTATTTCGTCATCACACTCAATTTCTTGTATTATTATTTCGGAGTTAGATTGGCATTTAAGACTGGGCCGAAGACTCCTCATGCATGACACATCACTGAAACCAGCGTAAAAGGGACTGTACAAGAAGGAAAAGAAAGACAAAATAAAAACTATCAGGAATGAAAAAGGAGGAAAATTGCATTTCATTAACATTTAAGATAACAAGGTTTAACTCATCCAAACGGACGGAACATAGCATCCGAATTATGACCTTGGAAATAATCCAGATTAAATTGAAAGAAAATCAAAACTAACTACCAAGACTCCCTTCGGGTAGGAAGGGGAGTTGCTTCCCAATTGTTAAGCTCTGCCTGGGGCCCCACGAACTGAACATCTGCCTTGCTTGGACCTTCTCCGGCCTCCAACACATTCACCTCATCAAACAGCTTTTCAAACCTCTCATCAGCTCCTTGTCGGGATCAATCACACAACTGGGCATTATTGTTGCTAGGCGCTTCTTAGTACCAGGCCTGACAAAGGAACGGGAAAGGCGGGGAATTGGTTTTGGAAGGGTCCATGCTTTCTTTTTCATCTTTCTAGCTCGCCTTATGTCTGGAGCAGTGGGCTTGAAGCCCAAACCAAAAGTATCCAGGTTTCCAGAAAGGGATACCGGCTGTACGATGCATTGCAAAGAAGCACCCAAGCCTTTTCCAGGTACAAATCTGTTCTTCAGCATTTCCGACGCAACCATGACGGATGCAGTAGCTACCTTTGGCACAGGAATACATTCCCCTTCCGGGATCTTTTGAACCGATACCGTATCAAAGACTTGATAAACCCATGGACCTTTGTCGTCCTCAGCTTCTATGAAAGGCACAATGGCACCACCCAGAGCACACGAACTATCTTCCCCATGAACCACAATCTCTTGCCTGTCCCACTCGAATTTAACCATCTGGTGCAAGGTAGATGGCACTGCTTTTGCTGCATGAATCCAGGGTCGGCCTAGCAAGAGATTGTAAGAAACAGCCACGTCGAGCACCCGGAACTCCATAGTAAATTCAACCGGACCTATCGTCAGTTCCAACACTATATCCCCAACTGTGTCCTTTCCTCCTCCATCAAATCCTCGCACGTAAATACTATTCTTGTGGATTATCTCACTGTCCACCTTTAACTTTTCCAGGGTGGAGAGAGGGCAGATGTTTGCACTGGACCCGTTATCAATCAGCACCCGGGTGACCATAGAGTCTTCACATTTCACCGTGAGGTAGAGTGCTCTATTATGCTCAGTGCCTTCCAAAGGCAGCTCATCATCAGAAAATGTAACCCTGTTGACCTCGAAAATCTTGTTTGCTATTTTCTCTAGATGGTTCACGAAAATCTTATCAGGAACATGGGCTTCATTCAAAATTCTCATCAATGCCTGGCGGTGCTCATCTGAGTGGAGTAATAATGATAGCAATGAGATCTGTGCCGGGGTCTTTCTCAACTGTTTTACAATGGAATAATCTTGTGCCTTCATCTTCTTCAAGAATTCTTCTGCCTCTTCTTCAGTTACGGCTTTCTTTACTGGTACTGGATTATCTTTGGTAATTTTAGCTTTTCTCAGCTCGTCAGGGGCAAAGCACCATCCTGAGCGAGTCAGCCCATGGGTTTCACAAACTTCTTCCTTAACTTCCTTCCCTTTACACGTCACTGTCACTCGGCCGTAATTCCATGGGACGGCCTTTTCACTGATTATTGGTAACTGAGTCACTGGCTTGATGATAACCGGCTCTGTGCAAGCCCCTTTTACAATCACAACGGGCTTGACAGCTGCCCCCGGCACTACCACTTTAGCTGGTTCTTGTTTTACTGCAATACTGCTCAAAGGCTCCTTCTTTACCACCACAACTGGTTTGCTAACTGTCCCTTCTACCTTGATCGATGCTCTCCCCCTTGTTGATTTCTCATTTGATCTGTCCTCACTAGCCCTGATCATCATTATGGTTTGTGAAGGCTTCTTGTGCTCTCCCTTTTGTACTAACTCAATCATATGGGTCTCGTGATGGGTTGGCAGTGGATTCTGAGTGATGTTAGGCATCTCTGGGGCTTGCACTTCAATTCGGCGGGTGTCAATGAGCTCCTGGATGGCCGTTTTCAAATGCCAGCATTTTTCTGTGTCATGTCCCGGAGCACCTGAGCAATACTCGCAACTCACAGAGTGGTCCAGATTCCTTGGGGGAGGATTTGGCAGTTTGGGTTCAATCGGACTCAACATGCCCAACTGTCTCAATCTGTGGTATAAGCTGGTGTAAGATTCACCCAACGGAGTGAAAGTCTTCTTCTTCTGCAGCCTATCATTCTTAAATGTAGGGTTGGGTCGAAAACCGGTTCCAGTGGGGTTTCTGTTGGCTCTCGAGGGTGGGTAGGTGCTTTGAGCTGGGTAAGTATTTTGTGGGGTGGGTGCGCGCCATTGCGCATGGGTAGGAGGTTGGGGGTATGTTTGGGCATGGTGGACAGAGAAATGGGGGCCAGGAGGTGGGTAGTAGTGTTACGGTGGGCCATATGGGGTGGGTGGGTAGGTTTGGGGATGAGGTCGAGGTTGGTGATAAATATGGTGATGGACCCTTGGACCAAGCTCTCGATTCCACTACTGCAAGATTTTCTTTCTTTTTCTTTCCCAATATCCCTCCAGTTCCGCTCTGGATGGCCTGGGTAGTTGCCTTCATCGCCGAATAGCTCATAATCTTGTTAGACTTGAGACCCTCTTCCACCATACTTCCCATTTTCACGATCTCGTTGAAAGTTTTTCCCACTGCTGACACCAAGTGACCATACTAGGTGGGTTCCAAAGCCTGTAGGAAATAATCAACCATCTCGCTCTCTTTCATTGGAGGATCGACTCTTGCCGCCTGCTCTCTCCATCGGAAACCGTACTCTCTGAAGCTTTCTCCGGGCTTCTTCTCAATTTTAGTCAGTGATAGACGGTCCGGGATAATTTCGAGATTATACTGAAAATGACATGCAAATGCTTGGGACAAATCATCCCAAGTGTACCATCGAGCATGATCTTGTCGTGTGTACCATTCCAAGGCTGCTCCACTTAGACTTTGACTGAAGTAAGCCATCAATAGCTCGTCCCTTCCCCCAGCTCCTCTCATTTTGCTGCAGAACCCCCTTAAATGGGCCACCGGATCACCATGTCCATCATATAAGTCAAACTTGGGTAGCTTGAATCCTGCTGGCAACTGGACATCGGGGAACAAGCACAAATCCTTTTAGGCTACACTCACTTGACCTCCGAGACCCTGCATATTTCTGAATGACTGCTCTAGGCTCTTGACCTTTCGTATCATTTCCTCTTACTCAGGGTTTTTGGGAGGTTTCTCTTCTTCAGCTGAGAGATCAAGATGGGGGAATNNGCCCACCCGGAGAACAAGGTAATTCATTTCAAGTTTTAGCATCAGGCGCCCACCTGGAGAACAAGGGAATTCATTTCAAGTCTTAGCATCAGGCGCCCACCTAGAGAACAAGGGAATTCATTTCAAGTTTTAGCATATGGCACCGACCTGGTGAACAAGGGAATTTATTTAAAGTTCAAGCATAAGGCGCCCACCTGGAGAACAAGGGAATTCATTTCAAGTTTTAGCATCAGGCGCCCACCTGGAGAACAAGGGAATTCATTTCAAGTTTAAGCATCAGGCGCCCACCCGTAGAACAAGGTAATTCATTTCATGTTTTAGGTAGACTTTGACTGAAGTAAGCCATCAATAACTCGTCCCTTCCCCCATCTCCTCTTATTTTGCTATAGAACCCCCTTAAATGGGCCACCGGATCACCATGTCCATCATATAAGTCAAACTTGGGTAGCTTGAATCCTGTTGGCAACTGGACATCGGGGAACAAGCACAAATCCTTGTAGGCTACACTCACTTGACCTCCGAGACCCTGCATATTTCTGAATGACTGCACTAGGCTCTTGACCTTACGTATCATTTCCTCTTACTCAGGGTTTTTGGGAGTTTTCTCTTCTTTAGCTGAGAGATCAAGACGGGGAATGTAAGAGTATGGTTCTGGTGGTTTGAAGGTGGCTTCGGGCGGGGAATACTGATTATCATGGGTTTGGAACAAAGGTTCGCTAGAGGACCTGTGTAATGCGGCTGGTGGAGGAGCTACAAACACAGGAGTAGCTGGTGGTGGAGGGCATGGGATTTGTTTGGGTGGTGGAGGTGGTGGTGTTTGAGAGGTGGTTCCGTAGTACTGCTGGTAAGTAGGGAAAGCCGGAGACGAGTTCACTGTGGGAGGATCTTGAGGCTGAGCTAGTGGTGGGATGTAGGCGGGGTTAGCAGGATAGGCTGGTTGTGGATGTCCCTTTGACCAAGCCTGGTACATCTCGGCCATTTGTTGCTTCAATTTATACATTTCCTCCTTCATTGCATTAACGTCCACTACTTCCTCCTCCCAAGACGGGTCGACAATGCTTGCTTCTAATTCCTGGTTGACCATGTTTGACTTATCCTTAGAGCGGGTGTTGTAGGGATGGGTTGCCAGAATGCTAGTCAACGTAACCACTTGCCTGAACTCATCAACAACAACTTTGTTAGCGGTTAGAGCATTGATAGATAAGCAACCGCACATTTGGGAATGAATGCACCTAAACAGTTAACCATTTCTAGTATGCCTTTGCTTGGTTGCATGCGTCATCCCGGCTTTTCCTTATTTCTATGTGCCACTTTTTTTGTTTTTCCATTGTTTCTTGCCACTCCCTCTTTTTTGCATTTTCTCTCTTATTTTCTATTTTTATTTGGTTACGGTCGAATCCTATGTAGATTGCCTACGTATCTTGACCCCGCATGAATCAGACCGAGCGTAGTTCGTGAAGAATAAATGTAAAATAGAAGCAAAATGTTTTTGGGATTTTCAATTTTATTGATAGCAAATACGTCTATTACAAAGACTCAAAACTAACAGATTAACACAACTAACAGACTCTAATGCAGAAAAGAACTACAGACTCCACCATCCCTATTCCATTTTAAACGAAAATACAGACTCAATCAACTGACTGACTTTTAACGAAAAGGAAATACAGACTCGGACAACTGACAGACTCTAGTAGAAAAGGAAATACAGACTCGAATGACAAACTCTAGTAGAAAAAGGAAATACAGACTCAAAGGACAATCATGAATACATTAAAGCTCCTGGTGCCCGCGGGACATCGTTCGGTCTCGCCGCGGGCCTATACGCAAGTTCCCCTTGAAGTCTGTCCAGGTCACTCATTATCTGCTTCACAAATATCATCACCGATGCAAAGAAGGCGGTACGAGTCATGTTCTCACATACTTGGCATTTCCTAGTAATGGAGTGAGCAATGGTTAAGATTCTCTCTCTGATTCTGCCTTTTTCTTGAAGCAACCGCCCTATCTGTTAGGCCCTAGCCTCCAAAGTTTGCTCGGCTACTTGGTTTTGTTCCTGGAGTTGTTGCAAGTCTATTTCTAATTGTTCCAATGCCGTGTAGCAGTGTTCTCTTTCAACTTTGAATTCTTTTGCCTGTTTGATCATTTTGTTCTCTGTGGCAATGACCTTTTTCTTTAATCCCGTGACATCATCATCGTATTCTTCTTTCAACTGCTTAACCATGCGTGTTCTTCCGCATTTTTAGCCAATTGTTTTCGAACCCCGGCTAATTCCCTTTCTGCTTTGTTGAGGTCAAAACTGTAGTCATTCACTTTTTGCCTTAGATTTTCTATAAGCTTTGCATCTTTGGCACTCCTGACGGGATTTTCGGCTGCTATCTTCATCTTTTGGATTTGGGCTCGTAAGGCTTCATTCTCTTTGGCCAATTTCTCTCTCTCACCCTCATCTGTCGCGGCTTGCACGCTGTTTTCAAACTGGAGGTCTTGGACCTGTTTTTCCAATGCTCCTATGTGGGCCCTGTATTCCCTTTCTTTTCCTAACCAACCCCACTGATCCTGTGATGATTCGACAAATTCCTGGAGGTGTGGTCTTTTAGCTGGCCTCTCATACTCATGTTCTCTCCTATACCAAGCAAGATATCCTGGCGATACTTCGCCTTTGGCCCGATCCTGTACGCAAGTATTTTCTTTTAAGTATTGACATTCGTTCCAAATCTGGCGGACTTTTGCTTCAGGAAACTGTCCGTCAGGGCTAATCTCAATTATCTAAGCACTAAGATCCTCATCCTGTGGCACTATTTGGCATCTCCCAAGTTGTCTCAAAACCCGATATGGAGCGTAAGGCTGGATGCTCCTAAGTCCCATCAAGAGAAAATGCGACCTAGCCGCTGACATGTACATGATTTCATCGACGGGTAACCATCCAAGCGTCCACTGTATCTGACTGGTAGTGAGAGTCCGAAAGTATGATGTCCAGGCGGTTACTCCTTCAGGTAAATTGACCCCGTCAATTCTCGTGTAGAACTCCCCTATGCAGGTTTTCTCAGATGAACCATAACTCAGGAATTGAGGACGATGGCACAAGTGTTCAGTCATCCACATTTGCAACAAAAGATTGCATCCTTCAAAGAAGTTCCCTCCGGCTTTGCAGGCTGTGAGAGCTCGGAAGATTTCAGCTATTATCATGGGTGCAAGAGTGCTTTTGGCTTGAGTCATTAAAGTATTGACGACCCCGGTTATTTTTATGTCAATGTTTCCATCTTTCCTCTGAAATACTAAAAGTCCCAGAAAAACCACCATAAAAGCAAAGCGCCTATGTTCTTCCCATTTTTGGCGGTTTCCTTTACTACATATCTTGTTTTCCGGGTTGTTGAACCCTCCTACGTGGCCATATCTGTGGTATATGAAGTGTGGAGTACAAAATCCCTTTGCCAAGTCCGGATTGTGAAGCGTCCTGATTATCTTCAGTGTGTCTAAGAACCTGTGCACAGCTACAGTTCTTGGGGCAACCAAGTATTTTTGTCTTAAAGGCACCTCATGATTTCCAATGTTCCTAGCTATCTCCTCTAAGGTCGGGGTTAGTTCAAAGTCCGAGAAATGGAAGACGTTATGTGCCGGGTCCCAACATGTGACCAATGCTCTGATGATGTCTCCCCGAGGCACAATCTTTAACAAACCAGTAAGCCCTTTCAAATACTTTTTGACCTCGTCCTGTCCTTCTTTACCCAGATCGTTCCACAATAGACGCAACTCCAGAGGGATTTTAGTCATGATTGAGAAAGGTTCATTTTGAATCGTGCTCATCCTGCACATTTATTAAGGTGATTTATTCACTTATTTTGACCAAACAGGAAAAACAAAATGACACTATTTTGTTCAAATTTCCAATTTAAAACAAGCAGCCGGCTTTGCGGATACGGCCTTTCAGCACTTCCGAAAGGGAGATTTTAAGGTTGTGCCCGCAAACCGTTTAAAAATGACTCAGGGTGGCTGTTCTTGTAAAAACGGCCTTCCGGCGCCCTTTTAGGAACGTTTGGCTTATCTTTGACAAGAATGGCATCACCCGATTTATTCACGACGAAATTTAAAAAATTCTGGCATTTTTTGGCTATTTTTGCAAAGGGGAGGTTGGACCCGATGAGTGTTGCCTACGTATCTCACATCCGGTGAGAATCAAACCTGCGTAGTTCGGGCAAATAAAACTAACTATTTTCGAAAACAAAACTCTCTTTTTGTTTGTTGTTGGCAAATACACTATTTCTGAAAGCAAGACTCTTTTTTTTTATATTTTCGTTTTCAGTGGCAAATTAAACAAACTAATTTGAAAATAAAACTCTTTTTGTTTTTCTTTTCCATTGGCAAACAAAACAAACTAAAAGAAAATACTTTTCTTTTTTCTTTCAATTTTCTCAAAAATCCGGCAGAATGTCGACGCTACTTGGACATTGGTTTTTCTCATATAGGTAATTAACTCTCTACACTGCTATTTTCTCTTTTCCCCTTTTTTGTTTTTTTTTCCATTTTTCGAAGCCGGTCAGCATGCAAGTCCAAAACAGATAAATGCACAAGTAGGATGCATCAGGATGGTCCATTATTCCGGGTACACCTGTCCTAGACGGACCCAACCCCTGTGTTGAGTCCCCTAAGTCAATATGCACGTGATGCAAATAAGCGTTCCTACTAGGGATCCGGCATGAGGTCAAGTTATTCTAGGTTCAACACCTAGGTATATGTTCTAGACCGTATACCCGAGCGGACAACTCGAGTCGAGGAGGGGGATACGTAGCGGTAACCCGCAAGATCGTCCGGCTTAGTAACTTGTCCGAGCCTCTTTCTTATTTCAGGGTATGACACTAACAGAATAGGGAGTCTCAACCAGTAAGCACATCCCCGGAGATGAGAAGAGAAGGGTTTCGACACAGTTTATATACAGTTCAGATAATATCAAAGCGGTAAAACATTTAGCACATTTAGCAGGAAACATGTAGGAAAATCAGATAAAGCCAAACATAACAATTATTCTAAGCTCGAATTCTTAAACCCTGAATCGAAGTTCTGGGTTTGTTTCCCCAGCAGAGTCGCCAGAGCTGTCACACCTCCTTTTTCCTACACCTGCAGGGTGTAAAGGAGTTTTTTCACTTAAAGGACAATCGAAACGGGATTTATTTATTAAGAGATTTAGAGTCGCCACTTGGGAGATTTATGGTGTCCCAAGTCACTGGTTTGAATCCCGAATCGAGGAAAGGGTTTGACTCTGTACTACAGTCGCGAACCAGAAATCCAGGTAAGGAATTCTGTTAACCTGGGAGAAGGTGTTAGGCATTCCCGAGTTCCGTGGTTCTAGCACGGTCGCTCAACTGCTATATTTGGCTTATTTGTTTGATTTTAGTACATGTTTTAATCCATGTGCTTTTTAACTTTGAACCACTTTTATTATTATTATTTTAAGAGAATTGCAACGTCGTGAAAACACGTCTCGATCCGCGTCACATAAATGCACCCGCGGTTTTTGACATATTTCGACTTCGTTGGGATTTGGATTTGGGTCACATAAATGTGCACCCGTATTTAGGAAGGTAAAATTATTTAAATTGCGTGCCTAAAGAGACTATCGCGTTATTATCTTTAGGGAAGGCCGTGAAATTCGCTAAACGGCCCATCTCGAAATCTAAGTATTTTTAGTATAAGCGTTTATCGAGGGCCCCATAATTTATTTGTTTTGTTCAGTGAGGCTCGTCTCATTTTTATTCATTAAAGGGCAAACCTAAAGCAACTATAATTTTCTATTGTTATTTGTCTCTAACAGCACAAGAAAGATCCTGAATATTTGTTATTGAACTGAAATAAACCAAACGATAATTCTGTATCAAAGCCACCCATTGGGCTCCGAGATGAGCCCAACAAAGGAGATATGCACCTATGCTATACTAACAAGCTGCTAGTCAAGACCTTGGCCCAAGTCCAAACGTGAAGGAAATTAGCACTGGACATCAGATATCTTGAGGCCCAAATAGCTGCTGGTATTAATATAAATCAATCCAAGTGTTGTCAACAATTATGACAAAGGAAAACAGTATGCAATTACTCAAACCAACAAGATGTCGATCATTTGAATTACAGATTATAGTTCAGATTACTTGATTCTATAGATATTCACGAACACGTCAGTTTGTTCAATCAAATCAATTGATAATTCACGTTTAACTCAAGTAAACTACTGATATTAACCACTAACATGCGATTATTTATTCCTATAATAACTAGCATGTTGATATTAACTACTGTAATACAACACTGTTTGAAAAACACTTTTAGCTTTGAAATTAAGATCGAAACAGGCTGATCCCTAAATCAATTATGAGTCTAAATCAATCCTGATTTTCTATTTTTATTCAAATGCTAAACTAAAACCAATACTGAATTATACAAAGTCTATAGCTAATAGCCACAAATTAACAGTCCAAAACAGTCCTATTAGGTACAAATTACGCAATCTGAGTTTCATTGGAATATAGATCTAAGTAAACTTCATTACACAGTACATTTCACTAATATCTACTTAATTATGAATGCATCCTCTAGCAAACAAATAGTTGAATGCTTTCATTTCGTGCTCAAACTGTTTATTTAGTTCCTGTTTATTTACTCATTTAGTCCTTTATTTTCTGACTTGTGGCCTAAGTTATTATCATAAGTTCCTGAAACTACAATTGAGGCCCTATTTTAGAAGCTTCTAGGGTGTTCTAGTTTAACCTACAGCATTTCTGTGCCACTCTAAGTACCCAAATTACCCTTGAACCCATACTGGAATTACTAGCCTAGTACAGCTATAACCAAACAGTCTACTTAACTAGGGTTAAACAAACAAGGCTAAAATCAAATGTTCACAATCAAACAATCTCCTAAAATCAAACTAGTTGGACAAATTAAACTAATTATGAAGTTTAACCTATCAATGGACTACACTTAACAACTAAATCAAATTATAGTGATTAATTGGCTAACACGGAATCAAACCCATCGAAATAGACTTTAATTGTACATGAAAACTTAAAACAATTATCAGTTAACCTAGAGAATCTAAACAAAATAGCAGGAATACATTTAAACTAAACTATGACATGCTTAACCCTAAATTTAAAGAACTTAACCATAACCAAATTAACAAACGAACAAATTATTATTATTGATTAAAAGAAAATCAAATAAAAAACAGACCCACGCACTCGAACACTGGTTCAGACGAATTGGTAAGAAAAATGAGAAAAATTAAATAAAATCAAACCCTAAATTAACTAATCAGGAAAGAACGACAAACATGAAGAAGCAACTATTTTGAATAATGAAGAAAAGCAAAGAAAACTTACTCACTAAAACCCTATGATTCTGCCGCCCTTTTAAATTTAAAAATCAAACAGCTCCGGTGAGATTCAAGTGCTTCTGATGATGGATCCGTCATTAAGGAGGTGAGGAGATCGTGTGATATCAATTTGATGAGATTTGGAGCAATTAGGGTTCAGGCTGGATTTTTGATTTGAAATTCGAGAACATGTAAGAGGATTCGAACGAAGATGGCCATGGATTTAGAAAGAGGGCCCAGGGGAGAACATATGGTGTAAAACTGGGGTCGTTTGGTGGTGGCGCCGCCGTGGGCGGCGGAGGCGGCGCCACTGTTTTTGGATATTCGAGGGGCTGGGCTAAGAATTGAGGGAAATTATTTTGGGGGTTGGAAAGAGGAGGGGAAGAGGAGTCAGTGGTGAAAAGTTGAGTGCAGTTGGGGCTTCGCCGCCGGCGGAGACGATTTCCGGCCGGCGGCGGACGGCGAAAGACAGTGGAGATGAGGAGAGGTACTTTGGGTCTGTGGAGAGACAAAGGAGGGGGGAGGGGTAGCGTTAGGACACTAATATACTCGAATTAACCCACTTCCCAGCCGTTGGATCAAAGATCCTCGGCGGCTGGGATTGTTTGGCGACAAAACGTCGTCGCTTTGATTTTAAAAGGGCTGGACCGGGTTAACTTTGTGGATTGGGCCAGACTGGTGGGAAGGTTTGGAAAGGGTCTTGGGCTAGCCCCAGATTTGGCCCAAATTACACTAGCCTATGTTTTCTTTATTTTTGTTATTAAATTCTTGTCTTTTGTTTTCTTCTTTTCCTTTTGTTTTTATTTATTTACATATATATTTTTTTGAATTTTGGGCTTTGTTAAATGCAAAAAAAAAATTAAAAATAGCCAAAACCTGATTTAATTCTAAAACAAGACTAATTAAATTTCCTAAAATTAACTAGGTCCTAATTTTAAAAGAAAAATTAAACAAAAGTGAAATTCAAGGAACAAAAAAAACTGTAAAAGAATTATTTTTGTTATTATTTCAATGATGTTCAATTAATCCAAAATCTGGAATTAAGTCCTACATGCAAGTATGCTATTTTGTAATTTTCATTTTTATGACAATTAAAAATGCACATAAAATGCAAACAAAACACAAAATCATGCAATTAATTCCTAAAAATTCAAATGTTAAAAGAAAAATTCTAATTCTAATGAATTCTATAGCAGTAATTTAAGCGTGGCAAAAATCACGTGCTCACAGCACCCAACCTTTTAGAAGTTTGTCAATGTCACACCACTTCTGTGTTTGACCACTTTTTCTAAACATGTGTGTGTCACGCATGAATAAAGTTGTGACACGTGTCACTAACTTAAAAGTAGAAAAATAAAAAGAATCCATCCAAGTTTTATTAAAAAAATAAAGAAAAAGAGAAGGACTCCCCACCCAACTCGTCGGAGAATCCACTCCGGCCACCGATGTCGAGAGCCATCTTTGTATAATAATTTCACATTTTTCTACAAATGCATCAAGTTTCAATTCCACAAATTCATTAGGTTTCAAATTATGCCTACAAGAGAACCTTTTTATTTTTCTTTTATAGAAAAACTAAATTAGCTCTCTGCTCCCCCATCTCTCCTGCACATCATCGTAGGTGACCACCATCACCATAGCTGGAACCACTCATCACATCACCTTCACATCCATTGAACCGACAGCTTAAAATTATAATTCGAATTTTTTTGACACAGGTTCGAATTTTGACAAACCCAGTAGCTGATTCAAAAATTTAAGCCCAATAACTGTTAAAATCAATTTCAGAACAACAACAAAAATTTAATTCAGTAAACAAGCTCAACAATTTGATCCAAACAATTTCCAACATTGTTGCGAGATTTCTCCGCCCAAGCGCCGATTCGAAAACTCAAGAAACCCCAACAATGGAGGTTCAAAACTTTCTCCTCCCAAATGATGATTCAAAAATTTGACACCACCACAAATCGTCGAATTTCTGAATGGAAAAAGAAAAGATAGAGAAGATGACTAAATTACCTTATTTGATTGAATATTGTGGTGTAAATTTGTAAATTGGGCTTTATCTTCTTTATGGTGAAGCTGTCGGCAAATTAGACCAGATGGTCTTTTCCTTTTCTTTCTCTTGTTTTTTCTTTATTTTTGTCTTTGTTTTTTATAATAATCTCCATTTTGATTTATTTTTGACAGATGACACTTAAATAAGATTTTGGATAAAAAGTTTATCTTTCTCACGCTCTTATTTTTTGGGTTAAACACGCACATGCAAGCTAAGCAAAATGGTGTGTCATTGACACACTTCTAAAAGGTTGGGTGTGTAAAAGGTTGCCCGTAATAGAGAGGTGTGTAACAGGGATTTGGGTGTAAGGTCAATAGGTAAACTATGTATTTTGCTGTTAATCTTTAGCGGTCCACAAAGTTATGATTGCTTTCGCCTGGTAAAAAATTACGTCACGTGCTATTTGCCCTTTGCTATTTAGTCTAAATCCACTTTTGTAAAATTTTTTAATTTGTATCAAATTTGAGCAAACTTCAAATGCCGCCGCCTCCTCCCCCTCTTCTTATTTCTTCTTCTTGTTCTTTGGTATAGTGGCAATAGTTTTAGCTAAATATCTCACATGTTTCTTAATATCTGCAGAAGTTCTTGGTACCCTTAGATTTAACAATGGTGAACCAGGCTTCTTGATAAGGCATGCCTCAAATAAATATGGCTGTACAATTTCCTAGTTAACAACTTCTTCTACATAGTCAATACTTGCTTCTGACTCTTCATTATTGTTTTCCTCTTCTTCATTCATATCTGTTGCTTCAGTTCATGAATATTACAGTTTTTGCAACTTCAGAATAAATTGCGGATTTGTCCGAACTTCAAAGTTCAAACTAGTTTGTCCGAAGATCGCATTAAGATGGAAAAACATCAGGCCTTCAGACCCGATTTGTTTGAATTTTCCACTTATACGGGCTAACATTAGAATTGATTTTTCTGAAGTTTATTGAGATGAGCCCACGCAAAAATTTATAATCTCAGACTAATTTATTCAAACTTCGCACTATGATAGGAGAACTTTAGACCTAATTTGTGTGAAGTTTGCACTTCGACAACTTCATACAACTTTTTTAGAGTCCGGAACCAAAATGTGGTTCTTTTGGACTCAAAGAATAAAAATATGTGAAAAAAAAATATGGGCACCAAAATATGTAAAGCGTTTTCTTGAAAGACACTATACTTTAACAGCCTGAATAGCGGGAAAATATAGTGTCTTTTGTTAAGACGTTATACTATAGCCGTATAACGTCTTAACAAAAGACGCTACATATATAATATAGATCGTCCCCTTCCCTTCCCCCAAAACAGACCCCCCCCCCCCCACCCCAACCAAAATTAAATAATCTAACTGCCCCTTCCCCCCTCCATTTTTAAACCCAAAAAGCTTGAGTGGAGCCCACCCGTCCCACATAAAGTAAAGATTCTCGGTCCCACGTGCTAGCTAAGGAGTTATCTCGGACGTTGTTGGTTGTTTCGGCTCAAAATCACAAAATCTTCGACTTTCTAAAAATTTTAAATTGAGGTATTTCGACTTAGTTTTTGTTAAAACTTGTATAAAAAATGCATATTAATTGTTTTTTATGTGCTCTATGTTATTTTTTGATTGGTTTGCGATTTAACTAATTTGTTGTTTTATTCGGACTATAGTATTAGTGTGCTAAAGAAATTTATAAAATAGAAAAATTGTTAGTTGTTGTTAAAAAAAATGTTAATTAGCTACTTTTTACTGTGGTATATGTAATTTCGTGATTGTTTTTGTGATTAAATTGATTTGTTATTTTTATCCGGTTTAGAGTAGTAATTTGCTAAAAGACTAGTAAACTAGATAAATTTTACTTTAGTACCCTGTAGTGGTATCTTGTGGCCTAATGTAGTGTTCGTATTTGTAATGTAGTGACCTTTTAGTGTAGTAAAACATAGTGCCCTTTAGCGTAGTATCCTTATAGTTGTAGAAATGAATCATTTAAGTATCTCTTATTCCTAAAAATACGTCAAAAACTGATATTCAAACACAAATTATCTCCAATTATAGTCAACAAATGTAAGAACATAAGAATTCAGGATACATTGGTGCTACTGGGCCTCAAATATTGTGTCCGAAACTAAATGTAATTATTTAATAATTAAATATTGTATAGTTATGAAAATTAATTATGTAATTTTAGTATAGTAGAAAAAAGTCAATAACAAACAAACAAACATATACAATAATGAAACCAACATATTAAATAATAAAACTAACATATTAAATAATAAAACTAACATATACAATAATAAAACAAACATATACAATAATAAAACTAACATATTAAATAATAAAACTAACATATTAAATATTAAAACATACTCAAAAAATAAACTAACATATAAAATAACAGACCTGTTGAGTGAAACATCGAAAAAAAATTTTCATCATGAACATAAGAATTCAGGATACATTGGTGCTACTGGGCCTTAAATATTGCATCCGGAACCAAAATGTGAATATTTAATAATTAAATCATGTGTAGTAAAAAATAGGTGAATAACTAACAAACATATAAAATAATAAAACTAATATATAAAATAATAAATCTAACATATTAAAGTAACATATAAAATATAAAATTACAAAATTGAAAATGTATCAACCTAATTAACAATATAGTAAAAATATCGAATAAAATTTAATATTCAAGGTATTGCAATATATTTAAGTAGTGGAAAAGAAAAATAATGTTATTAATTTTGTTCAATTTACAGTAGTCGACATGGAGGTTCCGCCTTAGCATCCGGGACCTGCCTCCCTAGAGCTACTACAGCTACAGGCTGAGCATAGGTCTTCCTACATATGGGAGGGGGAGTTATTGGCCCAGACTTTACGTTCTAGGAGAATAGACGATGTCTGGGACTTTCTTAAAGAACGCCAGCTCCATCCCCGTGTAGTCAGACTCCTGCAGGATACGGGTTTTTATAGGATCGTTGAGATCGGCCGGCTGCAGTTGGATTGGTCGTCGCTCATGGCTTTGATAGAGCGGTGGCGACCAAAGACGCACGCATTCCATTTGCACATTGGCGAGGTCACTATCACGCTGCAGGACGTGGAGGTCCTTTATGGGCTGCCGGTTGATGGACTTGATGTTTCTTTGCCGTGAGGCATGAGAGATTATATGGGAGCTCAGTACCTGTAGACTTTGCAGCGGCTCACCGGTTTCCGACCAGAGGACGAGGGTGTATTGGTTGGGGCTAGTCGTATTTCATTGACGCCCATCCGTCAACAGTTGGAGGCCATGCATGATGACATTACTCATGATACACCGGAGCTTCATGCTGTTGCTTCTTATGTTTGGAGGCGTATTGTTCCCAAACACTTCGGGAAACCTAGTCAGCTTGAGATTTTTTCATCAACTTGAGTTGCTAGATGGTTTACCTCAGTACAGCTGGGGGTGCTGCTGTTCTTGGTTACTTGTACCGACAGATGTGCCGGGCATGCATGGGCACCCAGCGAGACGTTGCAGGATTTATGCCGCTGCTACAGGTGAAAACATAGTCAAATATACTCTTCATTATAACATACATCATAAAATTATACCTTAAATTTTACGTACAAATAATATATTAGGTTTGAAAAGTGTTGCTATTTGTTTTTGTTAAGCGGAGATAATAACTAAAATGCGCTAGTTATTTATAGGCAAGGCAACACACATAACGTAACCGCACTATGCTTCGCGTGTTAAAGATTCTTTCGGGTACAATACAGTTTTTCCAGGCGAGCAGCTTTTGCAGAACGACTATCAGGTTGACAAGATAATACACATAACGTGGTATGTAACCGCGCTATGCTTCACGTGATAATGATTCTTTACGGTACAATACAGCTTTTCCAAAAGTCAGCTTTTGCAAAATGACAGCTTTATCAGGTCGACAAGACAATACACATAACGTGGTATGTAACCGCGCTATGCTTCACGTGTTAATGATTCTTTACGGGTATAAGAATGCTTCTTAAACCGAACAAAGTCATATGTATTTCAAAGTCCTTTTGAATAAACATTATAACATCCATTAAAAAAATGCCACTAATATTTAACAAGTGGTTCAAAAAGAGCCAAAAGGGTGAAGGTAGTTCATTAGATCCCCATGGATCACGTCTTAACTCTATCGATCCCTACCTTGAAAAAATATGCTAGGTTGCTACGCTGAATTGAGTGATGACAAATTGTATGGTGTTCTCCGTACCTTGGAAAATCAGCCTATCAATATACACACTAATCTCAAAGTCGCAGGGCACATCATTGAGGGCGAAGCGCATTCTACAATGCCTGAAGGTATGCGAATTTGGAGTGAAAAACTACAATGGGTTCCCCTTTACTCAAAACGGTGTGATTACGAAGTACTGTGTTACTGGCATGAGCTTGTTATGCCACAAGCACTATCTGCAGCCTTCCAAACAAACACACACAAAGATGAACCAGAAGTGATTAGGCATCTGATGAAGGAGATTCTAGAGATGGAAAAGGCACTTGCTGTTCATCACGCAATGGATGATCTTAACTTCTTGAGAGGAACGGAGGATCAGTACTGGGATTTATTAAAAAAATGATAAATTGCATAGAGACAATGACTATCCTGTTTTCCCAACAGTTGTCGAGTGGGAGGGACTACCTAAGTTTCTACCAGACGTTGGACGTAGGTGTCCCATATTGTTGTAGAAATCAGGCAAGTGGTCTTCTTGATGATAGGATGAAATGCGAGAAATGTCTGTCAACTGGGGCCTACATTACGATGCCCTCGGTCCCGAAGGGTACATACACGATGTTGATGAAGAAGTTGAAGACAGTGACAATAAAATAGTGCCATACATCGATGATAATAGCGAATGATAATTGTTTTTTTGTTTAAATGGGTTTATGTTAGATTGTTGTACTGAAGTATTAATGTTAAATATCAAAATGATATAACATCAATGGAAACATAATTTTCTTTCATACATTCTGCAAGATAAACAAGTACATACACTTATTACAAACACATTACGGAAACAAAACACTACATGTATCCTTGATAGTTGGACACATTAGATGAACTTCCACCAGGAGCTGGATTACCACCGCCACCCAAAGCAGCCGAAGGACATTTACGACGGTCGTGTCCTATTTGCGAGCATATGCCACACTTACGCGCATAAACGATATCACTAACATCCATTTGGTTCCGTATACACGTTCTTTTTTGCACTTGTATCTTACGCAAATAGTTCTTGTTACACATCATTTTAAATGGTTCCGGCGGTCAATAATGCTTAGCACCCATCGGTTGCAACTGCCCACTATATGTGTTTAAGTATGAAGCAACACTGTATTGCTTATCAACATAGTTGGTTGGCCCTAAACCTGTATGTTGAAAGCACTTGATGGCATGCGAGTACGACATGTGGTAGATGGACCATTTACCACAAGAACACAACCTACTGGCTTCATTTACAGTGTGTATATTATTCCCCCGGTTTTGATGGATAGTTGTGCGAACTTCAAAAATATTTCACTTGTTGCAATACAGTAAAAATGAATGCCAATGTCCTCGCCTCCTGTATTTCTCAAATCTTTTCATTGGTATTGGCATAAATTCAACGCCCCTTTCCATCAATTCCGATGCACCTCTATGCCTTTCAACGAACCTCTCCGCCATCTATTTGAATGATATCCGCACCATGGGAGTGACAGGCAATCGACGTGCAGACTTCAATAATCTGTTGAAAGACTCTAACACATTTGTAGTTAGGGTTCCCCATCGTCTTCCACCATCCTCATGCAATATCCACTTGTCAAGCTCATGTCGCATCAACCAATGATAGGCTCTTTCGTCTTCCTGCCTGATGGATTCCATGTGCCTCCTGAATTTGCACTCCTGGTGATCAGTTGCAGCCATCCACATTAAATCATGCAACTCCTTGTTGGGATATTTCTTCTAGAAATTGGTCTTCGGGTTCCTCACAAAGTAACGGTGGTATGCATATGGTTCCTGCAATTCAAGCAAATGCTCTATAGAACTTAATATACCGCCATGCCGATCAGATACTAGACAAATACCTGAACGTTGTTTGATACCCTTCTCCTTCAAGTGGTTAAAAAATAATGTCCACGTCTCTTGGCTTTCATTGGCACAAATGGCAAAAGCTAGGGGAAATATTTGTCCATTGGCATCTACTACAACGACAATCAACAACTTAATATCATACTTTCCATAGACATGAGTGCCGTCTATGGATATTACCGGTCGGCAATGACAAAACCATCAATTGCTAGTTTAAATGCCAAAACACATATCTGAATATATATTCTGGTATTCCCGCACTCCGCTCAAGCTTCCATGCAATAACAGTCTCGGGGTTAAAGTGTTGCAATGCAGCCATGTACCTGGGTAGAGATGCAAATGACTTATCCCAGTCACCATAAACAATTTCAAATGCACGTTTGCGCCCGAGATATGCATTTCTCTTGGTAATGGTACACCTATATTCCTGGTGGACAGATGTAATACACTCTTTCATCTTGTATCTTATGGACGCTTCAATGTGTGGAATCAAGAGAAGAGAAATCAGGTTAACATCCAAGTTGAAGTGATTCCCACTGAATGTGTCCATTTCACAATTATGGGTGCTAATGTATTTACCCACTTTCCACATATTTGTTTTCTTCTTTATCGCACACAGCATCCAATTACAACCTGATGTTTTAAACGTCAATACCATAAACGGGGGGGGGGGGGGGTATGATTTGTGTGGTACCCAATTTTCGCTTATTTGAACTATAGAAGGAGTTGGTTCTTATAGGTGTTCCAACTACTGCTGTTTGTGGAATAATAAATACAGAAAATAAAGAACACAGAGATTTTTACGTGGAAAACACCTGGCTCAAAAGGTAAAAATACCACGACCTACTACTCAGTAGGATTTTCCCAAACTTCCACTAAAATCACTGAGCCAAAACAGCATTTACAAAACTCTTTGTAAACCTAAGGATTAACTCTAATCCCATTGTGGCACACAGCCTCAACTGTTGCGACAACTTCAAGTTAACACTAACTTGAAACTCTAAGTACCTACTACAATTGCTTCTATGAAAGCTGAAAGGTACAATGTAAAATCACCTACTTTAATTGAACTAGAAATAAAAGACAGACACTTGGAACTGGTTCTTCTATCTTGTTCAAGTAGCTTCAGGAATGCACGCTTGAATCACACATAAATTGCTTGCAAAATCGCCTTTCTCTTTTGCTCTCAATTTACGTTTAACTTCTGCTTATGTGCATTACCTGTAAAAGAGCACAACACTGATATTTAATGGGTTAGTGATTAGAGATTAACTAGGATACAGATTCTACTCTCCTATCGTAGAAGAGTTCTAGTTGATTTCATACTCTAACACTATCCTCTTCTTAAACTATGTTCTCTTCATGTAAGGAGTCTTTCTTTCCTTATCCAGTATGCAACCTTTTCGATCAGATCAGGAGATATTACTTCTGATAAGTTAGATTTATGTCCTTCACGTGCATCTCACATGTTTGGGTCGATCATGACTGTGTTTCACAAGATGGACCTGGTCTATGTCTGAGTTCTTTTGTCAGTCTTCAAAACTTCACCTGTCCTTGGGCCAACAAATTCCCCCTTTTTGATGATGACAAACTCCGTGCTTTTTACTTACTTGGATCCTGTAAGAACTCAGCTTAACCACCAATACAAAGTTTTTAGAAAATTCCTTATCATCAAGGACCAGGTTAATTATGTTATAAATATCACTTATTCAGAATATGTAAAGCACAATCTCTTCCCCCTTTTGGCATCATTGAAAAGTTGCATACAAAGTGTGAGTCCCAGATTTTAATAAGTACTCATGGCCACTGGGGCAACTGCAAGTGCAATCATGGATTAATCATCAGTAATTCAGCAAACATATTTGAACTATCAAGGAAAGATTAACATTAATCAAGAGTAAAAGACAGTAGATATCATTGATAGAAGATATGTTGCTACCACAATCCACAAACAAAAAGCAAAAATATTCAAACCATGAGCAAAAAGAAAGAAAATTCCCTAATCCAGATCACTGAAGGTATTAGACAGGTTCAGGAGATAAAGGCTAGAATTCCTAAGGCTTGGGGGAGCTAGAGGGTTGGTTTTGGGCTTGGAGAAGATTCAGCATATTGTGAAGAATTCCATCATTCTTCTCCTTTTCCTTAGCAAGCTCAGTCCTGAGAGCATCCCTCTCAGATTCCACCTTTGCCACACAAGCCTTTAGCCTAGCTATCAGCATCCTTGGCTTCACTTTCCTGAACAAGAGCCTTGACTTTACTGTTGATAGGAGTCTTGTTGGATGAACCAGGTTCATTTGGGATGGCATCGACTAAGTAGTCACAAGCAATCAGAGTATTAATTCCAAAGTGGTCCTTTCTTAAGGCCATTTCCCATTTCTTCAGAGGCACATTGCACCTATCCAGAACCGTAGTCAGAATGAAACCATAGGGAGTAGCATGAGCCTTGGAGCCATTTATAACCCTGTTCAGTGGCTTGATAATGAGTGCAGGCCAATTGATTTGTATTCCTCTTTCCAGGCACTCCATCAGCATTAAATCCATATAATTTGCAATATGCCTTCTCTCCTGCCTGGGCAGTAGGCACTTGTTGACAAACTCAAAGATAACTTTGTGTTGTGGCCTCATTTCACTCTTCTGAACAGCCCTAGCCTCATTCACATCTTCAGCATCACAGAACCTCCTGGTTATTTCAAGGGCAGTAGGGAGGGAGTCCAAACAAGGCCACCTTTGCCTTGTATAGTCATCAAACCCTTCAGAGGGTATGTCAAGGATCTCTCCTAGTTTTGTTGCATCAAAGGACACTTGAACTCCTTTCACTAGGCTGCTAACCTTGCCATCCTTAACCTCTGCATTATCCATGAACTCAATAATCTCATTCCTGGCTTGTCTTCCATCCATCTGAAGGACCATGTCCTTCCACCCCTGAGCAGTCAAGGCATCCACCAGTCTCATCATTCCTGATTCCACCAGGTCTTTCAGCAGTCTACCCTTCAAAATCTTCCTTTTGCCAAACATGGCAAGCTTGTCTTGGCAAGACTCATCTTCCTCACCACTCCATTCCTCATCTTCAAAAATTCGAACTTGTTTACTTTTCACTGCAGACCTTGTCCTCTTGGCTAATGAAGGTTCAGCAGCCTCAGACACAGAGGAAGACTTCTTGGAAGAAGTCTTGGGCTTTTTGGGCTTGGGGGTCTGAACCTCCACTAGTGTAATTTCCTCCTGATGGACCAGTTCCATCTCTTCAACTTCAACAGCTTCTGAGGACTCTGCAACCTTCCTTTTCCTTTAGCCAGCTTTTTCTTTTTACTCTCAGCTAGAGCCTTTTGGAGATCACTCTCACTCTGCCTCACCCTGCTTCTTGTAGCTCTAACCTTTGGCAATGAGAATTCAGTAGTTGTTGGGGATGAAGTCTTTCTTTTTTTGGAGGGTTTAGGAGAACTGGGGGCTTTTGGTGTGGTAGGTTTTCTTTTCTTTGGATCATAACTCGCCCCAACTTTTTTCAAGAGGTCTGCTAGGGTCTCTTCAACTGATGAACCAGGTTCATCTCTCTGTGAACTTAAGTTAACCAACCCTTTAGCAGCTTCGCCAGAACCATTTCCCCCTGACTTCTTGCCACTCTCTTCTACATGTTCTTGTTCAAACCCACAAATAGCAGGCACAGACAAATCAGCAGTGGGTGAATGATCAACCACTCCTTTTCCTTTTCCCCTCGCTTCACCACAGTCACCCTCTCTCTCTTTTTCTTTTTCAGATTTCTTTTTACCTCCACTCCTCCTTATCTCAGGTAACTCCACATCCCTGATAGGCCCAACCAGAATAAACCTAGTTTCTAAATTCTCAGTAAAAGAAGAACTTACCTTAGAATGAGATTCTTGAGCCTTCTCAGAATCAGATGACCCAAGTCCTTCCCACTCACTAGCAAACTTGTACAACTCAAAATCAGAGTTAGACTCAGAGTCTTGGACCTGGCTTGCCTTTAATTTCTCATTCAATTTCTTTGAAAGATCCCCAGAAGCTACTGTTTTACGAGCACGCATTTTTACCTTTCTCAGCCTGGGTTTAGGAGTTATGCTAGGTGGAGGAAGGGTAGTTGAATCAGAGGGAGTGGGATGTGGAGGAGTTCTATGGTTGTCTTGTGGGTTTGTCATTATCGCTGATTTCTTGACAGAATTGGTGAGTTAGAACTTTGGAGAGGAAAGTAATTGGAAGTGAAGAGGGATTTTCGACGATTTAGTATTATGAAGATGGCAGGAGGTAATGATGCGTATTTAAAGAGAAATACACATTTAATGTATAACGGAACCTTTAGCAGTGGTCAAGTAGAGGTCTAATCAACCTGAAATTTCAGGCTTGAATGAATGGTTAAGCTTCCCTCGATTTTAGGCAAATTTTGTGGTTTAGAGTTCTAATGTGGACGGAACTGGTTCAAAACCAACGAATAGTATTTTCTAAGGAGTTTGAACAATTGTAGGACTTCTGCTCATGATTTAAATATTTATATTTCTAATTGTGCAGAGTATAGAAAACATACCTTAGCATTCAGATAAACCAACACTGATGAACCAGGTTCTTCATTTAGAATTCTCTTGACCATGCCTCAATTTACCATAATAGAGAATTTTTTTGTAAGAGATCAGTGAGTCATATTAACACATGTCATAGGAGTATACTAATTACAGTATGAAGCTGAGTAAAAATTAATCTAGATATTCACACAAATTCAGATTTCCTAGCCAAAACATATATTTTTTTCAGTAATTTTTTTTTCATTATGCATTCTGAGCTGGTCCTATTAGGTGATTTTAATCATCCCTAATTCCAACCTGTTCCTTTCAAAGTTTTCTCTACTTAGTGCTTTAGTAAAGATGTCAGCATTTTGTTTATCTGTAGCACAAAACTCTATGGTAATCAATCCTTTCTCATAGTTATCTCTTAAGAAGTGGTGTCTAACATCTATGTGCTTAGTCCTTTTATGATGAACAGGGTTCTTTGTCATACTTATAGCACTAGTGTTATCACAGAAGATAGGAATGCAACCAATTTTAATGCCAAAATCTATCAGCTGCTGTTTGATCCATAGCAATTAAGCACAACAAGAGGCAGCAGACAGCCTCGGCAGTGGATAAGGCTACTGAATTCTGCTTTTTAGTGGCCCATGATACAAGACATGAACCAAGAAAATGAGCCATACCTGAGGTGCTCTTCCTATCCACAAGGAAACCTGCATAATCATCATCAGGATACCCTACTAGATTGAAAATTACTACCTTTAGGGTACCAAAGACACAGATCAATAGTGCCTTTCAAATATCTCAGTATCCTTTTGACAGCAGTCAAGTGAGATTCCTTTGGATTAGCCTGAAAACGAGCACAAAGCCCTACACTGAAAACTATGTCAGGTCTGCTGGCAGTAAGATACAAAAGTGAACCAATCATACCCCTATACAACTTTTGATCAACAGATGAACCAAGTTCATCTATGTCTAATTTAGTGGCAGTTGCAATGGGGGTGTCTATTTCCTTTGATTCATTCATTTTAAACTTTTTGATCAACTCTTTTGCATATTTCTGCTGATGGATCAAGGTTCCATTTGGGTTTTGTTTGATCTGTAAGCCTAAAAAAAAGTTAAGCTCACCCATCATACTCATTTCAAACTCACTCCCCATTAATTTGGCAAAATCTTTACTTAGTTTGTTAGTGGTTGCCCCAAAAATTATGTTATCAACATATATTTGTACCACAAGATCCTTACCTTTTTCCCTCAGGAATAGAGTACTGTCAATCTTACTTCTTTTGTAGCCATGTTCAAGAAGGAATTTGGACAATCGTTCATACCATGCTCTAGGAGCCTGCTTGAGTCCATAGAGAGCCTTGTCTAATTTGTACACATGCTCAGGATATTCCTTGCTCTCAAACCCTGGAGGTTGTTTAACAAACACTTCTTCTTTTAGGTAGCCATTCAGGAAGGCACTTTTGACATCCATCTGATGAAGAGTGAATTCCATGTGTGCTGCAAAAGCTATGAAGAGTCTTATTGCCTCCAGTCTTGCAACTGGAGCAAAAGTCTCATCATAATCTATACCCTTCTCTTGGCTGTAACCTTGTACCACCAGCCTTGCCTTGTTTCTTGTAACGGTTCCATCTTCATCAAGCTTGTTTCTGAAGACCCATTTTGTGCCAATTACTGATCTGTCCTTGGGTCTTGGAACTAGATGCCAAACTTGACTTCTCTCGAACTAATTGAGTTCATCTTGCATTGCATTTACCCAATCTGCATCCTACAAAGCCTCAACAACATTTTTAGGTTCAATAAGAGATAGGAAAGCATCAAAAGCACACAGATTCTTTAATTATGATCTAGTTTTAACTCCAGAGATTGAATCAGTAATTATGTTCTCAATGGGATGAGAACTTTGATACTTGTGAGGTTTCACAACCAACTGATTTCTGCTTGATGCTTCTCCCATGTTCTATTGCTGAGGAATAGGGTCATGAACAAGTTGCTTTAGGGGATTGTTTTCAGTTCCTCTTTGATCAGTTCCCCCTGTCAGGTTGCCCTGGATGGAAGAACTTGTTCAATCACCTGTTCCTTCTTTTGGTGCCACTTTAGCTTGAGCTGAGACTTCACTCAAATCTTTTACCAGCCCAATAGCTTCATCTTCATGTTCCTGTCTCTCAGAAAGAATGTTAGTTTCATAAAACACTACATGTACACTTTCTTCTACACACAAAGTTCTTTTATTGAACACTTTATATGCTTTGCTATATGAAGAATATCCCAAGAATACTCCCTCATCACTTCTGGGATCAAACTTACCTAGGGAGTCCTTTCCAATATTGTACACAAAGCACTTGCATCCAAATGCCCTAAGATGGGATATATTTGGTTTTCTCCCTTTAAGTAACTCATAGGGAGTCTTCTCTACAAGGGGTCTAGTCATGCATTTACTAATGATATAACATGTAGTATTTACAGCCTCTGCCCAGAAGCTATGGGGCAGTTTACTAGAAAGAAGCATAGTCCTAGCCATATCTTCAAGAGTCCTATTCTTTCTTCAACTACTCCATTTTGTTGAGGAGTCTTAGGGGCAGAGAAATTATGATCTATACCATGCTCATCACAAAATTCAGCAAACTTAGCATTTTCAAATTCAGTTCCATGTTCATACCTGATTGATGCAAGTTGATTACCTAGTTGTTTCAGAGTTTTTCTAACAAAGGCATTAAACATGTCAAATGCTTCATCCTTGGATGTTAAGAATATTACCCAGGTAAACCTAGAATAATCATCAACAAGTACCACCACATATTTCTTACCACCTCTGCTCAGTGTTCTCATTGGACCACAGAGATCCATATGAACCAGTTCCATCGTCCTGGTTGTGCTTACCATTTTTTTGCTTTTAAAGGATGATCTTACCTGCTTCTCCCTTGCACAGGCCTCACAGACCTTTTCTTCCTTGAACTTGATGTTAGGTAACCCTATTACCAAGTCCTTGGACACTAATTTGTTGAGTTGATTCAGACTTGCATGACCAAGTCTCTTGTGCTACAGGAGGGGATCATTATCCAACACACTCAAGCAAGTGAGTTCATTTTCTGAAAGAGTGGACAAATCTACAATGTAAATATTGTTAACTCTTTTTCCCTGCAAAACAATCTTGTTAGTGGTAAGATTAATTACAAAGCATTTGGTAGAGGTAAATGCTACAAGGTTACCTCTGTCACACAGTTGTGACACACTGATTAGGCTATATTTCAAGCCATCTATCAAGTAGACATTCTCAATGGAATGTGAGTCTGTCTTACCTACCTTTCCAACCCCAATAATATCCCCTTTCTTCCTATTTCCAAAGGAGACATTACCTCCTTTTAAGTCCTCAAGTGAAAGGAACTGGTTCTTGCTTCCAGTCATATGTTTTGAGCAGTCCACTATCCATGTACCATATTTGGCTACTTCCCTTCACTTGGGCCTGCAAAAAGAAATCAGGGGTTAGTCTTAGGAACCCAAAATAGTTAGGATCCCTTTCTATAGGCAAAGGGGTAAATAAATCCTTTTAGGCCACCCAGGCAGCCTATTTTTCTCTTGAACAAAGGTTTTGT
>NW_017677223.1:0-2222 GCF_001879085.1 Nicotiana attenuata
ACGGTCGCTCAACTATTGTATTTGATTTTATCTGATTTCGAAATATGTTCTAGCTTATGTGCTTTTATTAGTAAACCGCTTTTATTTTTATTTATTCGATTTTTAAACGAATTGCAACGTCGTGGAAATGCGCCTCAAACCATGTCGCACCAGTGCACCCGTGATTGTTAACACATTTCGACTTCGTTGAGATTTGAATTTGGGTCACGTAAATGTGCACCCGTGTTTAGGAAGGTGATTTTATTTAAAATGCGCGCCTAAAGTAGCTACGCGTTTATTAACTGTGTGGGGAGCCATGAAATTCGCTAAATGGCACATCCCGAAGTCTCAATATTTTGATATAAGCAATTAATGAGGGCCCCGCAATTTGTGTGTTTTATCGGCGAGGCTCGTCTCATCCTTCATTAAAAGGCCTAAAACTAAAAATGAATAAGATTTTTCTATTTTTGATTTGCTCTAATAAAGGAGAAGTCTAGTTGATTATTATTATGAAAGTGTACACAGCTTACCAATTGGGCAATATCGAGTCAATTGTCTTCCTAGCCTTGGGCCTAAACAGACCAATCCACACGGGACTGGCAGACTGGACATAATTTCCCCAATAAACCAAATGTTGGGCCTAAAATCAGCCCAGGTCCTGAGAGGCCACTTAAACCCAGGGCTAACGCCAGCCCAAGTGAGGGGCTAATGGATGGGGTCACATATCAGTAGAGACTAATGCCCACGTTATTCAAAAATAGGCTGTTAAGCCTCGATCCGTTGACAGGCCCCAATCTGAACTGGAGCTTAAGCAAATTCACACGGAAAAATATTATTGAATATATTTCAAGTTGTTCAATTGTATCCACTACTGGCTGCAACTAATTTCAGAAATATACACGGGATAACTAGACTAAGGTGATTACTAATAATATGGAGGTATCAAACTTAAGAGGTTCAAGTCCTTATTCTATTCTGACTTCAACTTATCAGGCTAATGTGTTACATTACCTTATTACACTTGTTCATACAAATAACTGCAATAGGCAGTCCTATTGACATGAAACAAAAATCGAAACAGTCCAATCATAAATCTCATTGCAGAAAGTAGGCATTAGATTCTAACATGTGAACTGCTATACTCAGAATTAAATCTCATTGCACAGTCCATACGAATAGTCCAGTTATACAGTCCAGTTAACAGTCCAGTATTTACACACATACAAAATTGATTCGACATTGTGCTGATTAAATCTAACGCCTATTTAACTATCAATACACCACAGTCCAAGCAGCACACTTCAAGATCAAACAGATGAACATTTGTATTCCATTTCAAGCTTAATGTTACAGCAGGGCAGATTCAAATGTGTACCTGGTAATTGCAAATAAGAAAAGGAAAAGATCAGTAGCAGTGACAGTTTGCAACAGCAGCCCAGGAAGAAGTTGAAATCCAGTAATAACTCAATCAACACAGCAAGTTCAGGAATAGGTTTGAAACTCCAGCAATGAACCAAAACATCAACAATTTCAAGCACCAATGCAGACCAAATCGATTACTCAGATTCAGTTTACAGCAATTCAAATAGACCTTAACAACTCTTTTGGCAGCTACTTTCACATATAGAACATTATACTCGACAACCAGCTTATTTCTGATCTCAATGCTGAGATCAGTATTGTTTTGAAGGAATTTTATGATTTTTAGAAACTCTATTTTATGCCTTTTGGAAGGGGTTTAGAGGACTGCCCAAAAACTTTTTTTACTCAAGGCAAATGAATGCCTATTTATAGGTGAACTTAAGGTCCAATTTCAGATTTTCCTTTTACCCCTTAGTCCCTATTCTAATTTCAGTGTTTGCCCTTTATTTTCTGACTTGTTACACAAGCAACTACCTTAAGTTTATTAGAACCTACACTATAGTCCATCCTAGAAGGTTCTATACTTGTTACAATCCCTATTCTATCCTTACCACCCTTCAAAAATTACCAAATCTGATGAAAGTACCCTTTTCCCATGCCTAAACTACCCTTTGAACCTCCTGAAATTACTAGCCTACGTTAACTACACTAACCTTTCTAACCCTGGTCCAAATAACTATTTCTGCAAATTAACCAGCCCACCAATCCAACGCAAATCCTAAATTCAAATAACTACTGATTTTCGGATTAACAACTACTAACATCTATTAGCGATCAACAAACTAAGAAATTGACAACAATAGAATCAGTATGAAAGGAAG
>NW_017677223.1:4472-8784 GCF_001879085.1 Nicotiana attenuata
GGACGAAGGAACGAGAAAGGCGAGGAATAGGTTTTGGAAGGGTCCACACTCTCTTCTTCATCTTTTTGGCTCTCCTTATGTCAGCAGAAGTGGGTTTGAAACCTAGCCCAAAAGTGTCTGGATTTCCGGGGAGAGACACTGGGTGTATGATTCCTTGCAGTGAAGCACCTAACCCCTTTCCGGGCAAGAATCCATTCCTTATCATCTCTGAGGCTACCATAACGGATGCGGCAGCTATCTTGGGCATAGGAACATACTCTCCTTCCGGGATTTTATCAACTGGCACTGTGTCCATGACTTGGTACACCCACGGACCTTTGTCATTTTCAACTTCCTCGAAGGATGTAATAGCATTACAAGAATTGTCCTCTCCATGAACCACGATCTCCTGCCGATCCCATTCAAACTTGACCATTTGATGCAAAGTAGACGGTACTGCCTTTGCGGCATGAATCCAGGGCCGTCCCAATAAAAGATTGTAGGAAACACTGACATCGAGCACTTGAAACTCCATAGTGAATTCCACAGGTCCTATTGTTAGCTCCAACACAATATCTCCCACTGTGTCTTTCCCTCCGCCGTCAAATCCCCGTACACAGATGCTATTTTTATGAATTCTTTCCCTGTCAACTTGCAACTTTTCTAGAGTGGAAAGAGGGCAAATGTTGGCACTAGACCCATTATCAATTAACACCCGAGTCACCACGGAATCTTCACACTTTACTGTGAGGTACAAGGCTCTATTATGTTCAGTTCCTTCCAATGGTAACTCGTCATCAGAAAATGTTACCCTATTCACCTCAAAAATCTTGTTTGCAATCTTCTCAAGATGATTCACAGTGATTTTATCTGGCACATGAGCTTCGTTTAGAATCTTCATCAACGCCCGGCGGTGTTCATCCGAATGGATCAATAAGGACAATAATGAGATCTGTGCTGGGGTTTTCCTCAGTTGTTCCACAATCGAATAGTCTTGGGCCTTCATCTTTTTCAGGAACTCTTCAGCTTCTTCTTCAGTAACAGCCTTCTTTATCGGTGCCGGATTGTCTTTAGCTGCTTTAACCTTTCTCAACTCTTCCGGGGCAAAGCACCTTCCTGATCTAGTCAACCCATGAGTTTCACACACTTCTTCTTTAATTTCCTTTCCTTGGTACATCACAGTCACCCTGTCATAATTCCATGGGACAACTTTCTCACTAACCACAAGCAATTGGGTCACCGGTTTAATGATAACTGGCTCTGCTCGAACGCCTTTTACAACCAACACAGGCTCGACAGCTGCTCCTGGTATTGTCACCTTAACAGGCCCTGGTTTTATTACCCTCACTGGTTCACTGACTGTCTGGCCCACTGTGACCAAGGCTTTCTTATCAACCAATTCCTCATTTGCTTTATTTTCACTTACTTTAATCATCATCACAGTTTGCGACGGCTTCTTGTATTCTCCTTTCTGCACTATCTCGATCATGTGAGCCTCATGATGAATTGGTAGCGGATTCTGCGTGATATTGGGAGTCTCTGGAGCTTGCACCTCAATTCTCCGTGTATCAATCAGTTCCTGAATGGCAGTTTTCAGATGCCAACACTTCTCTGTATCATGTCCAGGCGCTCCTGAGCAGTACTCACAATTCACTGAATGGTCCAGGTTCCTTGGGGGAGGGTTTGGTAATTTGGGTTCGATCGGGTTCAATATACCCAACTGCCTCAGTCTGTGGTACAGGCTCGTATAAGATTCTCCCAAGGGAGTAAAAGTCTTCTTCTTCTGTGACCTATCATTCTTATATGCAGGATTGGGTTGGAAACTGGTTCCAGCGGCATTTCGGTTGGTTCTTGGGGGTGGGTAAGTGTTTTGGGGAGTGGGTGCGCGCCATTGGGCACGAGTAGGAGGTTGCGGGTATGTCTGGGCATGATGGACAGAGAAATGGGGAGTAGGAGGTGAGTAGTAATGCTGTGGTGGGCCATATGAAGTATGCGGGTAAGCTTGGGGGTGAGGGCGAGGTTGGTGATAATATGGACCCCTGGACCAGACCCTTGATTCCACTACTGCCACTTCTTCTTTCTTCTTCTTTCCCAATACTCCTCTGGTGCCGCTTTGGATGGCCTGCGTGGTTGCTTTGAGCGCTGAGTAGCTCATAATTTTGTTAGACTTGAGACCCTCTTCTACCATACTTCCCATCTTTACGACTTCGTTGAAAGTTTTCCCCACAGCGGACACCAGATGGCCATAGTAGGTTGGCTCTAAAGCCTGCAGGAAATAATCCACCATCTCATTCTCTTTCATCGGAGGATCAACTCTTGCTGCTTGCTCTCTCCAACGGAAACCGTATTCTCTAAAGCTTTCTCCGGGTTTTCAGTGACAGACGGTCCGGGACAATTTCGAGATTGTACTGAAAATGACATGCAAAAGCTTGAGCTAAGTCATCCCAGGTGTACCACCGAGCATGATCTTGTCTTGTGTACCACTCCAACGCCGCTCCACTTAAGCTTTGACTAAAGTAGGCCATTAATAGCTCATCTTTTCCCCCAGCTCCCCTCATCTTGCTGCAAAAACCTCTCAGGTGGGCCACCGGATCACCATGGCCATCATACAAGTCGAACTTGGGTAATTTGAATCCTGCTGGCAACTGGACGTCAGGAAACAAGCACAAGTCCTTGTAGGCCACACTTACTTGACCCCCGAGACCTTGCATATTTCTGAAGGACTGCTCTAAACTTTTAACCTTTCGTATCATCTCCTCTTGCTCGGGGTTTTTGGGAGGTTTCTCTTCTTCAGCTGAGAGATTAAGATGGGGAGCGTAAGAGCATGGTTCTAGGGGCTTGAAGGTGGGTTCGGGTGTGTAATAGTGGTTTTCATGAGTTTGGAACAGAGGTTCACTAGAGGATCTGTGTAATGCGGTGGGTGGAGGAGCCACGAATACTGGAGTAATTGGTGGTGGGGGACATGGAATTTGCTTGGAGGGTGGTGGTGGTGGTGTCTGAGAGGTGGTTCCATAATATTGCTGGTGAGTAGGGAGAGCAGGATATGAGTTCACTGTGGGAGGATCCTGGGGTTGAGCTGGTGGTGGGAGATAATTGGGGTTGGCAGGATAGACTGGTGGTGGATGTCCCTTCGACCAGGCCTGGTACATTTCGGCCATCTGCTGCTTTAACTTATACATCTCCTCCCTCATTGTATTCACGTCCATTGCCTCCTCCTCTCCGGATGGGTCAACAATGCTTGCATCTAGATCTTGATTGGTCATTTTTGACTTGTCCTTGGAGCGGGTGTTGTAAGGGTGGGTTGCCAGAATGCCAGTCAGCTTAACACCTGCCTGAACTCATCAACAACGACTTGTTAGCGGTTAGGGCATTAACAAATAGATAACCGCACATTGATGGGTGGATGCACCTAAGCAGTCAAACGTTGCTATTATGTCGCTGTTCAATCACATGCGTCATCCCGGCTTTTCATTTCTTTCTCTTGCCAATTAGTTCCTACTCTTATCTTTCCCTTTTCACTTTGTTTTTCTCTCCCTCTTTTGGATTCTCTTTCCTTTGGTTTTTCCCCTATTTGTATCATTCCTTTTTAGTTTTCCCTTTTATTATTTATAAACGGTCGAATCCTATGGAGATTGCCTACGTATCACGACCCCGCGTGAATCAGACCAGGCGTAGTTCGTGAAGAATAAATATAAAGCAGAAGCAGAATATTTTTGGGAATTTTCAAGTTTATTGATAGCAACTACGTCTATTACAAAGACTCAAAACCGACTCTGATGCAAAAAGAGCTACAGACTCCACAATCCCTATCCTAGTTCACACAAAATACAGAAAAGGAAATACAGACTCCGAATAAAAAAGAAATACAAGCCCAAGTGACCTAACTCCATAAAAAAAAGAAATACAGACTCAAAAGGCAAACTTTAGTAGAAGAAGAAATGCAGACTCAAAGACAATCATGAATACATTAAAGCTTCTGGTGCCCGTGGGACATCGTTCGGTCTCGCCGTGGGCCTATATGCAAGTTCCCCTTGGAGTCTGTCTAAGTCATTCATTATCTGCTTCAAAAATATCATTACTGATGCGAAGAAGGTGGTACGGGTCATGTTCTCGCACATCTGGCATTTTCGGGTAATAGAATGAGCAACGGTTAAGATTCTCTCTCGGATTCTTCCTTTCTCTTGAAGCAACCGCCCTATCTGCTGGGCCCTAGCCTCCAAAGTCTGCTCAAACGCCTGGCTTTGTTCTCGGAGTTGCTGTAAGTCCATTTCTAACTATGCCAATGCCCTGTAACAGTGTTCTCTCTCGACTTTGAAGTCCTTTGCCTGTTTAA
>NW_017677223.1:9041-32828 GCF_001879085.1 Nicotiana attenuata
AAGGAAGCAATCTCATGTTTGGCACAATTGTCAATCAATATATGGATGTTTGTAAGTGGGAAGTTGTCTTTCGGGCTTGCCTTATTGAGATTACGGTAATCAACACATACTCTGGTCTTTCCATCCTTCTTTGGTACAAGTATCACGTTAGCCAACCAGGTAGGATATCGAGTAACTCGTATGACCTTCGCCTCAAGCTACTTGGTAACTTCTTCTTTGATTTACACACTGATATCTGTTTTAAATTTCCTCAACTTCTGCTTGACAGACGGGCATTCCGAATGAACGGGCAATTTGTGGACCACCAAATCGGTACTTAAACCTGGCATGTCATCATATGACCATGCAAAAACATCTTTGTATTCAAACAACAATTCAATTATCTCCTCCCTGAGTGGGGTTTCCAAATGGACACTTATTTTTGTTTCCCGAACATTCTCCCGATCCCCTAGATTGATTGCCTCTGTGTCATTCAAGTTAGGCTTGGGTTTTTCCTCAAATTGATTTAACTCTTTACTGATTTCTTCCAAAGCTTCCTCGTCATCGTATTCCCCCTCGCCATCACACTCAATTTCCTGTATTACTATTTCACATTGATTATCAAGACTAGGCCGGAGACTCCTCATGCATGACACATCATTGAAACCAGCATAAAAGGGACTGTACAAGAGAGAAAAGAAAACAAAATAAAGGCGATCAGGAAAGAAGAAAGGAGGACATTGCATTTCATTAGAATTGTAAGATAACAAGGTTTAACTCATCCAAATGGACGGAACATAGAAATCTGAATTACAACCCTGGAAATAATCCAGATTTAGCACTCAAAAAAAAATCAAAAACTAACTACCACGACTCCTTCCGAATTGGAAGAGGAGTAGCTTCCCAGTTATTGAGCTTAGCCTGAGATCCCACGAACTGCACATCAACCTTACTCGGACCTTCGCCGGGTTCCACCATATTCACTTCATCGAACACCCTTTCGAACCTTGCGATCATCTCCTTGTCAGGTTCTACCACCACAGAATTTGGCATTGCTGTTGCTGGGCGTCGTTTAGTACCAGGCCGGACGAAGGAACGGGAAAGGCGAGGAATAGGTTTTGGAAGGGTCCACACTCTCTTCTTCATCTTTTTGGCTCTCCTTATGTCAGCAGAAGTGGGTTTGAAACCTAGCCCAAAAGTGTCTGGATTTCCGGGGAGAGACACCGGCTGTATGATTCCTTGCAGTGAAGCACCTAACCCTTTTCCGGGCAAGAATCCATTCCTTATCATCTCTGAGGCTACCATAACAGATGCGGCAGCTATCTTGGGCGTAGGAACACACTCCCCTTCCGGGATTTTATCAACTGGCACTGTGTCCATGACTTGGTACACCCATGGGCCTTTGTCATTTTCAACTTCCTCGAAGGATGTAATAGCATTACAAGAATTGTCCTCTCCATGAACCACGATCTCCTGCCGATCCCATTCAAACTTGACCATTTGATGCAAAGTAGACGGTACTTCCTTTGCGGCATGAATCCAGGGCCGGCCCAATAAAAGGTTGTAGGAAACACTGACATCGAGCACTTGAAACTCCATAGTGAATTCCACAGGTCCTATTGTTAGCTCCAACACAATATCTCCCACTGTGTCTTTCCCTCCGCCGTCAAATCCCCGTACACAGATGCTATTTTTATGAATTCTTTCCCTGTCAACTTGCAACTTTTCTAGAGTGGAAAGAGGGCAAATGTTGGCCCATTATCAATTAACACCCGAGTCACCACGGAATCTTCACACTTTACTGTGAGGTAAAGGGCTCTATTATGTTCAGTTCCTTCCAATGGTAACTCATCATCAGAAAATGTCACCCTGTTCACCTCAAAAATCTTGTTTGCAATCTTCTCAAGATGATTTACAGTGATTTTATCTGGCACATGAGCTTCGTTTAGAATCTTCATCAAGGCCCGACGGTGTTCATCCGAATGGATCAATAAGGACAATAATGAGATCTGTGCCGGGGTTTTCCGCAGTTGTTTCACAATCGAATAGTCCTGGGCCTTCATCTTTTTCAGGAACTCTTCATCTTCTTCTTCTTCAGTAACAGCCTTCTTTATCGGTGCCGGATTGTCTTTAGCTGTTTTAACCCTTCTCAACTCTTCAGGGGCAAAGCACCTCCCTGATCTAGTCAACCCATGAGTTTCGCACACTTCTTCTTTAATTTCCTTTCCTTGGTACATCACAGTCACCCTGTTATAATTCCACGGGACCGCTTTCTCACTAACCACAGGCAATTGGGTCACCGGTTTAATGATAACTGGCTCTGTTCGGACGCCTTTTACAACCAACACAGGCTTGACAACTGCTCCTGGTATTGTCACCTTAACAGGTTCTGATTTTATTATCCTCACTGGTTCACTGACTGTCTGGTCCACTGCGACCAAGGTTTTCTTATCAACCAATTCCTCGTTTGCTTTATTTTCACTTGCTTTAATCATCATCACAGTTTGCGACGGCTTCTTGTATTCTCCCTTCTGCACTATCTCGATCATGTGAGCCTCATGATGAATTGGTAGTGGATTCTGCGTGATATTGGGAGTCTCTGGAGCCTGCACCTCAATTCTCCGTGTATCAATAAGTTCTTGAATGGCGGTTTTCAGATGCCAACACTTCTCTGTATCATGTCCAGGCGCTCCTGAGCAGTACTCACAGTTTACTGAATGGTCCAGGTTCCTTGGGGGAGGGTTTGGTAATTTGGGCTCGATCGGGTTCAACATGCCCAATTGCCTTAATCTGTGGTACAGGCTAGTATAAGATTCACCCAAAGGAGTAAACGTCTTCTTCTTCTGCGACCTATCATTCTTATATGCAGGATTGGGTTGGAAACTGGTTCCGGCGGTGTTTCTGTTGGTTCTTGGGGGTGGGTAAGTGTTTTGGGGAGTGGGTGCGCGCCATTGTGCACGGGTAGGAGGTTGGGGGTATGTCTGGGCATGATGGACGGAGAAATGGGGAGTAGGAGGTGGGTAGTAATGCTGTGGTGGGCCATATGAGGTATGCGGGTAAGCTTGGGGGTGAGGGCGAGGTTGGTGATAATATGGTGACGGACCCCTGCACCAAACCCTTGATTCCACTACTGCCACTTCTTCTTTCTTCTTCTTTCCCAATACTCCTCCAGTGCCGCTTTGAATGGCCTGCGTGGTTGCTTTGAGTGCTGAGTAGCTCATAATCTTGTTGGACTTGAGACCCTCTTCCACCATACTTCCCATCTTCACGACCTCATTGAAAGTTTTCCCTACAGCGGACACCAGATGATCATAGTAAGTTGGCTCCAAAGCCTGAAGGAAATAATTGACCATCTCGTTCTCTTTTATCGGAGGATCAACTCTTGCTGCCTGCTCTCTCCAACGGAAACCGTACTCTCTAAAGCTTTCTCCGGGCTTCTTCTCGATTTTGGTCAGTGACAGACGGTCCGGGACAATCTCGAGATTGTATTGGAAATGACATGCAAAAGCTTGAGCCAGGTCATCCCAGGTGTACCACCGAGCATGATCTTGTCTTGTGTACCACTCCAACGCTGCTCCACTTAAGCTTTGACTAAAGTAGGCCATTAATAGCTCATCTTTTCCCCCAGCACCCCTCATCTTGCTGCAGAATCCCCTGAGGTGGGCCACCGGATCACCATGGCCATCATACAAGTCGAACTTGGGTAATTTGAATCCTGCTGGCAACTGGACGTCAGGAAACAAGCACAAGTCTTTGTAAGCCACACTCACTTGACCTCCGAGACCTTGCATATTTCTGAAGGACTGCTCTAAACTTTTGACCTTTCGTATCATCTCCTCTTGCTCGGGGTTTTTGGGAGGTTTCTCTTCTTCAGCTGAGAGATTAAGATGGGGAGCGTAAGAGCATGGTTCTGGGGGTTTGAAGGTGTGGGTAATAGTGGTTTTCATGAGTTTGGAACAGAGGTTCACTAGAGGATCTGTGTAATGCGGTGGGTGGAGGAGCCACGAATACTGGAGTAATTGGTGGTGGGGGACATGGAATTTGCTTGGGGGGTGGTGGTGGTGGTGTCTGAGAGGTGGTTCCATAATATTGCTGGTGAGTAGGGAGAGCAGGATATGAGTTCACTGTGGGAGGATCTTGGTGTTGAGCTGGTGGTGGGAGGTAATTGGGATTGGCAGGATAGGCTGGTGGTGGATGTCCCTTCGACCAGGCCTGGTACATTTCGGCCATCTGCTGCTTTAATTTATACATCTCCTCCCTCATTGTATTCACGTCCATTGCCTCCTCCTCTCTGGATGGGTCAACAATGCTTGCATCTAGATCTTGATTGGTCATTTTTGACTTGTCCTTGGAGCGGGTATTGTAAGGGTGGGTTGCCAGAATGCCAGTCAGCTTAACACCTGCCTGAACTCATCAACAACAACTTGTTAGCGGTTAGGGCATTAACACATAGATAACCGCACATTGATGGGTGGATGCACCTAAGCAGTCAAACGTTGCTATTATTTCAATCACATGCGTCATCCCGGCTTTCCATTTCTTTCTCTTGCCGATTGGTTCCTACTCTTATCTTTCCCTTTTCACTTTGTTTTTCTCTCCCTCTTATGGATTCTCTTTCCTTTGGTTTTTCCCCTATTTGTATCATTCCTTTTTAGTTTTCCCCTTTTATTATTTATAAACGGTCGAATCCTATGGAGATTGCCTACGTATCACGACCCCGCGTGAATCAGACCAAGCGTAGTTCGTGGAAAATAACTGTAAAGTAGAAGCAGAATATTTTGGGAATTTTCAAGTTTATTGATAGCAACTACGTCTATTACAAAGACTCAAAACCGACTCTGATGCAAAAAGAACTACAGACTCCACCATCCCTATCCTAGTTCACACAAAATACAGACTCAATCAACTGACTGCCTTTTAACGAAAAAGGAAATACAGACTCCGATAAAAAAGAAATACAAGCCCAAGTGACCTAACTCCATTAAAAGGAAATACAGACTCAAAAGGCAAACTCTAGTAGAAGAAGAAATGCAGACCCAAAGACAATCATGAATACATTAAAGCTCCTGGTGCCCACGGGACATCGTTCGGTCTCGCCGCGGGCCTATATGCAAGTTCCCCTTGGAGTCTGTCTAAGTCATTCATTATCTGCTTCACAAATATCATTACTGATGCAAAGAAGGTGGTACGGGTCATGTTCTCGCACATCTGGCATTTACGGGTAATAGAATGAGCAATGGTTAAGATTCTCTCTCGGATTCTTCCTTTCTCTTGAAGAAACCGTCCTATCTGCTGGGCCCTAGCCTCTAGAGTCTGCTCAAACGCCTGGCTTTGCTCTCGGAGTTGCTGTAAGTCCATTTCTAACTGTGCCAATGCCACGTAACAGTGTTCTCTCTCGACTTTGAAGTCCTTTGCCTGTTTAATCATTCGGTTTTCCGCGGCAGTGGCCTTTTCCTTTAATCTTGCGACCTTATTGTCATATTCTTCTTTTAACTGCTTAACCATGCGAGCCCGTTCTTCTGAATTTTTAGCCAATTGCCTCTGGACCCCAACTAATTCCTTTTCTGCTTTGTCGAGGTCAAAACTGTAATCATTCACCTTTTGCCTTAGATTTTCTATAAGCTTTGTATCTTTGGCACTTCTGACGGGGTTGTCGGCCTCTAGCTTCATCTTTTGGATTTGGGCTCGTAAGACTCCATTCTCCTTGGCCAATCTTTTTTTCTCACCTTCGTCAGCGGCGACTTGCAAGCTATTCTCAAATCGGAGGTCTTGGACCTGTTTTTCCAATGCTCCTATGCGGGCCCTGTACTCATTTTCTTTAGCTAACCAAGCCCACTGTTCTTGCGATGATTCAGCAAATTCCTGGATGTGAGGTCTTTTGGCTGGTCTTCCGAATGCAACGTCCCTTCTATACCAAGCCTGATAATCAGGTGACACTTCTCCTTTGGCTCGATCTCGAACACAAGTGTTTGCCGCCAAATATTGACATTCGCTCCAGACTTGGCGGACCATTGCTTTAGGAAACTGGCCATCAGGGCCAATCTCAACCACTTGCAAACTAAGATCATCATCCTTGGGTACTATCTGGCATCTCCCCAACTGCCTCAACACTCGATACGGTGCGTAAGGCTGAATGCTTCTAAGCCCCATCAGGAGGAAATGTGGTCGGGTTGCCGGCATATATACGACTTTGTCAACGGGTAACCATCCCAGTGTCCACTCTATTTGGCTAGCAGTGAGGGACCGGAAATATGTTGTCCAACCCGTGACTCCTTCTGGCAATTTGACCCCTTTAATCCTTGTGTAAAATTCTTCTATGCATGTTTTTTCTGGAGACCCATAGCTCAAAAACTGAGGACGATGACACAGGTGCTCGATCATCCACATTTGTAACAATAGATTGCACCCCTCGAAGAAAGCTTCCCCGGCCTTGCAGGCTGTAAGAGCGCGGAAGATGTCGGCCAATATCATAGGTGCAAGAGTACTTTTGGCCTGAGTAATTAACGTGTTGACGACCCCAGCTATTTTTATGTCAATNTGTGACAGGTGTGGGTTGGGTTTTTAAAGTGGGCCGAAGTGAAGGTAAATGTTCTAGAAGCATTTGTAGTGGTAATTGATAGGATTTAATTGGTCTTTGTCAGTAGGATTAGGGAGAATATGATCCAGTATGTGGGCGTCAATTGAGTCTAAAGAAATCAAATTTATTAATAGAAAATTAGATGGTGGGGATATATTGTAGGAATTTTACGATTAATAGGAGAATTATTAATTTTCAAGAGAAAGATAGTGAGGGTAGATATTGGAGTATAAACGAGTTTAAGTTATTAGATAACTTACTGAATGGTCGAGTTAGGCTGTGCATAGAAACAGAAGTGATTGAAGTGGATTGCTTTGCGTGAGTGATTCTTATGATGGATTTATTAGAAAGTTTGTATTTCCATTCTTCAAACCGCTTTAAAGGAAGGGTGAAGTAAATATAGGGTTTGTAGTGGTCCAAAAGTGTTCAAGGGAAGATGACTCTAAAGTATTAGTGTTTGACTGGGAGGTACAACTACGTTGATTTATGGCCCATTCTTACCACACCTTAATACACTACAAGTTTAATCCTTCATAAAGGATATGTTGCTTGTTTGCTTACCAAATAAAAATATAGTGTCGTAATGGTTATCTAATGCGACCTCAACACATTAACCTTGCATTAATCTTCCTCTTGTAGTTGAAGAAGTGCAAGTATCAACAGTGAGTAATTTCTAAATTTTATTACCCAATTTCTGGAGGAATTTGAAAATATAAAAATTCAGTAGTATTCTAGTAGTGCAACCAAATCGGTGAATATTTGATTTTGTTTCTGATGCCATAATTGGCGTTCCCATTGGGCAACGGAAGGAAATGATTTAAAATAACGGTCCATCATGCAAAGCATGAATGTCTATTTTTTCTTTTTGAAATTTGATGATGAAGAAAACTGAACCCTAGGTCTAATAATGGTAAATTTTCCGTGGGCTGCCATAAGGAATATAGTTTTTGCCTAAAGTATTTGATGGCTAATTTTCGACCATATAGCTGATAAATTGCTGGCATGTTGCCATGGTGAGTAAATTCTGGATTTTTCTTCAATGGATAGTGGTATAAAGATGGAGGGTCAATAAAAAGGTGCCTCGCGGTTTCATAGTAATATCTAAGGAAAGGTTTAGTGAACCATTTAGTTGTCTGTGAAAAGGTTTGAAAAGGTTGTATTATGAGATAGAGGGTGTTTAGATATCGGTTTCTTAACAACTAAGAAGGTGACGTGGACAGAGTTCATTTTGAGTCAATATTCATACTTACCCTCAGAGTTTGTTGTTGAGTTAGTAGTGAATTGGAGATGAAGAAGGAAGTGGAATTCATGGTGGTGCAGTAGATGTCTGGATGATATTAGGGGGTAATTGGAGATGTAGGAAATCGTATGGGATTAGGGTTCATGGTAGAGAGAAAAAAAAAAAAAAAAAGTTACGGTTTCAAATATTTGTTGGAGTATTCTTGGGACTGAATTTCCCAAAATTTTTAGATTGTTTAAAACCTTTAACCTATTGGTTTAAAATTGTCCACCAAAGTAATGCAGATTTATTACAAATTCGTATCAAATTAATTTATTCTGTCAGATTAAGTCATACTCTATCAAGTTTATGTGATACCTTGTATGGTAGGTGTGACTGCGGATGGCTTATTCTTTTCCATTGCTGTAGCTCTGTACTTGGAATCAATCACACAATTAGAGCATGTTTGAAAAGCCATCTAGGAATGGATTTGGACTGTATTGGATGAAAGAAAAACATAATATAATAATGAATTAATTAATATTAATTAATAACTAAAAAAAGGGTAGGTTAAGAACTATTGACCTGTTAAAACCATAGCAATTACAGTGTACCGACCCAATTTCACCTCAAGTCGTGATGGCGCCCAACACCATTGTCGGGCAAGCAAGTGGAAAAGTATTAAAAATTCTCATGTTACTTACTAAAACAGATTACGACATTTTCTTAATTAGAAATTAAGCATACCGAACAGTAATCAACATTAGAAATAGTCATTACATCCCAAAGGAGTAGTCTACTTAATGTGTGTGCCAAGACCTGGTGTCACAGTGCGTGGGCAACTAGTAGAATATACAAAAATAATACTACCCTACGTTTTGAAATTAGGAATAGACAACTAAAAATAAAGAGAAACCTCCATTGGGCTGCTGAACGACATAGGAGGAGCAGCTCACCGTGAATCTCGGCGCGATCAGGGATATGCACCAGTCCCCTGTAGCGATGTACCTGCCTTCAAACCCTGTTACATTTAAGACAGAAGCGTAGTATGAGTACATAGACAATTATGTACCCAGTAAGTATCATGTCTAATCTTGAAGAGTAGAGACGAGAGGTCGACGTGACAACTTACAGGGTCAAATAACATGATAGGTGATATACTAAGCATGTGATAGCACAATAAAATAACAGTTATAGCATTGAAGCAACAAAGCCCTTACTAGGTATATCCAATTAACCCATTCATTTTCAAGGCAGATAACAAGTTATCCACGCTGAATCTATACCAGTCAATAAGCATACGCAAGTAGTGCCGGAGGTTGTACGGCCCGTACCCAACATAAAAATAAACGTGTTGCACTGCCGGAGGTATCGACGGCCGCGACTATAGAATGCATCTATTACCCCGCTCGCGAATCATCCATGAGACGCGGTCAAATGTATTTAAACGGCAATCAACAGGCAATAAGGATCAAACATTCAGGAGAAACAAGTTACTCACAAAATTATCAGCTTCTCCTTATTCAAAGGCCAGAAGGATAGTGTTTCCACATTATAGATCCGTTTACCATATTCACAAGATTAAAGAGTCTCGAATTTTATCATAGAGTCACAAGAACATCACATAAAGCAGCTTGAGGGTCCTAAACTACCCGAACTTAAGCATAATAGTAGCTATGCAACGGCGCCCTCGTCAACCAAGCCAGTACTAGCCCCCACATTATAGTGACAAAGTATTCAATTAATATACCTATGGGAACAATTCCTACTTACAGGTTAGATAGCGAGACTCACTCGCTCCAAAGTGCACTTCAATACCAAGAACAGCGCCGAACTCTCCAATTTGGAGCCGAACGATCCAAAACTAGTTTAATGAGGTAAGAACTAGTAATACAAGCTCACAAGACACTTTCCAACTATTAACATAATTTACCCAACCTTAAACACGAGTTTCCTAAAATCCGACCCCGGGCCCACATGCCCGGATTCCGTAACTTTTTCTAAGGAAGTTGTTCTTTTGTAACAGCTAAGGATTCATATAATATTATGATTTTTACTTTATTTCCATAACCAATTTTCGTGGTAAAATCTAGTTTTATTAAAATCCTTACGTCTAGCTCTAAACCCTTGATTTCTCCAAATCTTTAGTGTTTTAATACTACCCAGAAACTCGAGTATTTTAAACTTAGAAATAAGGGGAGAAACTTACCTCACCCGATCTATGTGGAAATCGCTTCTCAAGAGCTCCAAAATCGCATCAATACCCGTGTGCCAAATGGTTCAAAATGGCTGGAAACTCGTATATAAATGAAGACTCACTGCCCAACATTTTCCGCATCTGCGGTCCTGTCAAAAAATCTTGAAAGATTCGGACGTCCGACGGCTGGCCGCGAGGTCCTTAATTATTAGTAAAAGTGTCTTGGTTTTTCAATTTCTTAAGTAATTTCTTTCTCATTTTCCGTTTATTCTGCATGTTGAAGTTTAGGGCTAAGCTTTCTTAATGTTTAATTTCTGTTTGTTCCTTGTGTTGACTTTTACTGTTATTTGGTGGTTGTGTTTTTGCTTATAGTTGTTCTTTATCTTTAGATTAGTTTGATTTGGTTTTGAGTTCTTGACTAGTCTATTGCTGGAGTTTAGCATTGGGCAGAAATATTTGGCTCGATTTGATTGGTTTAGGATTAATGGTAGTTAATTAAACTAGTCCGTGGTTAATCAGAAACAAAAGGGAATTCGGGGCAGTTAATTATTTTGTTTAGTTTCAGTGCGAAGGGGTAAGGGTAGTTTGGGGAATCAGCAAAGAGGAATTAAAATTATGCTGGGGAGGTCAATGTGGGCAAATTTAGGTCTTATTATTTAGGGAGAGGGTAGGTTGAAGAAAGCACTTTCTAGCAATTTTGTTTGTTGCCTCTATAAAATAGGCTATTTGAATTGCCTTGAGGAGGAGGGGTTTCTTTTTTTTGTTTGGAGCTTGTAGCAGAACCTCCAAAGTTTTCAGCCTCCAAAACTCTCACCTTCCTAACTTTCTCTAATCCCCAGATTTGCATTTTGAATCAATCAAATAGTCCAAAAACCCAAAAACAAGTAGAAAAAAACCATTCAAAAAATAGAAAAAAAAAAGATATTGCTTCCGTTAGAAAATTTCGAGATAACTTCAGCTGCTTAGATAGTGAAATTGGAACTGATGCCTAAGGCTGCCTGAAGTTTCAGTTATTCGCTGATTTGTTTTCAAGTGGAATTAGACTCATATAAGCTGATTTTGGGTCAAGTGTTGGTCTGTTCAAGCTGTTTATTGGTTGGTACTATTCAAGCTGTCTCGATTGGTCTTTGTGTTTATATTGGCGTGAAATTTCCTCTGGATCTTTGACGTCATCTCCTAGGTTGATTCACACTTGATTTTGGTGTTGGAAACTGTTACTGCATGCTGAGTTCTTCTTTGTTCATGCAATTGATTTTCAGGTACACACTTAAATTTGCCCTGATGTAACCTTCAGTTGGAGTGAAATGAAGCCCTATTTCCAATCTCGCTCATGCTATAACATGCCTGGACGTGTAAACTAGTTTAAATTGGACTATGATGTAAGGCTAGTTGATTATAGGGTAGATTTGTGGTTTAATTCTGATCTGAATGTATTAATTGGACTGTAACGGGACTGCTGGACTGTTTTGATTGATTACAAGTGTCATCTATTAGTTGATTGGCTGTAATAGCTAAATTGAAGTTAGTTTCATGTTAGTTGTTAGACGAAATAGGAGGCTGGTTGTTCTGCTGTGTCTATATTGCGCAGGTTTCATAGGTTAGATTAGGTAGAGTATAAATAACTGGAATATTGTGAGTAGTTGGCATTGCTGTAGATCTCTAAATTTTTAGCTGTATCTGACTATTGATATTGTTAGCTAATATAGTCTTAAGGATGGTACTTCTGAGCAACCAAAATGGTCAAATAGGGTAAATACTTAAACGAATTTTTGCATGTCTTGGATATATAAATCAGGTTGTTAGTCGTTCTGTATACTGTAAGTGAATTTTTGATTCCATGATGAGATTTCAGTTTTTCAAAAGTATGTCATCTAGGCCTCAATAAAAATCAGAAAAAAAAAACATGCAAGTAGCTCGAGTAATAAATTGCGTTGTTGAATTGGAATCGTGATTAGTAATTATCCAGGCTGCACGTTGCATGTGAGAGTGAATTTTCATAACTAAGTGGGTCCTGAATTTCAGAACGTCTGTGAAGTAGCTAAGTTGAATTATAAATGGCACATGGAATTTATCTTACTGGGTTCGAATGTGGGCCCAAAACAGTTGCCTGCAGCTTTCAAGTCGAGACACCTTCCAGCCCAGGCCTACGATTGGCCTGCCCTGTGGGCACACCTGATAATGGCCCTTTACGTGGGTTGCATTTCAAGGCCCAGAACGACTTAAGGATTTGATTACATATTGAGTTCATGACCCAAGTATAATAACTCTTAAACAATGTCAAATTAGGACTTTTCTTTATTACTAGAGACAAAATAGAATAGAAAATCATGGTCCACTTTAAGATTGGCCTTTAAACATAAAACGAGATGAGCCTCGCTAAATGAAACATAGATAAATTGCGGGGCCTCGATAAATGTTTATACTAAAATACTTAGACTTCGGGATTAGGCGTTTAGCGAATTTCGCGGCCTTCCCCAAAGATAATAACTCGTTAGTCACTTTAGGCGCGTTTTTAATAATCTTACCTTCTTAATTACGGGTGCACATTTATGTGACCCAAATCCAAATCTCAACGAAGTCGAAATGTGTCAAAAATCGCGGGTGCATTTATGTGACGCGATTCGAGACATGTTTTCACGACGTTGCAATTCTCTTAAACTAATAACATAAAAGCGGTTCAAAATTAAAAAGCACATAAGCTAGAACATGTTTCGAAATCAAATAAAATCAAATACAACAGTTGAGCGACCGTGCTAGAACCACGGAACCCGGGAATGCCTAACACCTTCTCCCGGGTTAACAGAATTCCTTACCTGGATTTCTGGTTTGCGGACTGATAACAGAGTCATAATTTCCTCGGGTCGGGATTCTACTGGTGACTTGGGACACCCTTAATCTCCCAAGTGGCGACTCTGAAATCTTAATAATAAATCCCGTTCCGATTGTCACTTCAAGTTGGAAATAACTCCCTTTATCATACCCTCTTTACGCGGGTGAAGTGAAAAGGGAGGTGTGACAGCTCTGGCGACTCTGCTGGGGAAGCAAACCCAGAACTTCGGTTCAGGGTTTAAGAATTCGAGCTGAGAATAATTGTTATGTTTGGCTTTATCTGATTTTCCTACATGTTTCCTGCTAAATGTGCTAAATGCTTTACTGCTTCGATATTATCTGAACTGTATATAAACTGTGCCGAAACCCTTCTCTTCTCACCTCCGGGGATGTGCTTACTGGTTGAGACTCCCTATTCTGTTAGTGTCATACCTTGAAATAAGAAAGAGGCCGGACAAGTTACTAAGCCGGACGATCCCGCGGGTCCCCGGTACGTAGCCCCCTCCTCGACTCGAGTTGTCCGCTCGGGTACACAGTCTAGAACACATACCCAGGTTTTGAACCTAGAATAACTTGACTTCACGCCTGATCCCTAGTAGGAACGCTTATTTGCATCACGTGCATTTGCCGTAGGGGACTCAACACAGGGGTTGGGTCCGTCTAGGACAGGTGTACCCGGAATAACGACCATCCTGATGCATCCTACTTGTGCAATTATCTGTTTTGGACTCACATGCTGACCGGCTTCGAACATCTGGGCAATATTGAAAAAATAAAGAGAGAAAAAGCGAAGTAGCAGTGGGGAGAATTAATTACCTATACCAGAAAAAAAACCAATAGCCAAGTAGTGCCGAAATGCTGCCGGATTTTTGAGAAAATGAAAGAAAAAGAAGAAAAGTAGCTTGTTTTGTTTGCCAGTGGAAAAGAAAAACAAAAAGAGTTTTATTTTCAAATTAGTCCGTTTTATTTGCCACTAAAGAAAATATAAAAAGAATCTTGCTTTCAGAAAAGTGAATTTGTCAACAAAAACCAAAAAAAAAAGAAGAAAAAAAGTTTTATTTTCAAATTAGGGGTGTTTTAAAAAATAGTTAGATTTATGGGCCCGAACTACGCTGGTTTGATTCTCACCGGATGTGAGATACGTAGGCAACCCTCATCGGGTCCAACCTCCCCTTTGCAAAAATAGCCAAAAATACCAAAATTAAAATTTTGTCACAAAATAAGTCGGGTGATGCCATTCTTGTTTAAAATAAGCCGAATGTCCCCAAAAGGGCGCCGGAAGGCTGTTTTTGCAAGAACAGCCACCCTGAGTCAGTTTCAGCGGTTAGCAGGCACAGCCTTAAAATCTTCTCCCCGAAGTGCTGAAAGGCCATAACTGCAAAACCGGCCGTTTGTTTTAAAATTGGAAATTTGAACAAAAATAGTGTCATTTGCTTTTCTTTTTAGGTCAAATAATTTATTAAATCACCTTAATAAATGTGCAGGATGAGCACGACTCAAAATGACCCCTTTTCAATCATGCATAAAATCCCTTTGGAGTTGCGTCTGTGGTGGAACGATTTGGGCAAAGACGGGCAAGATGCGGTCAAGAAACATTTGAAAGGGCTTACCGGTTTGCTCGATATTGTGCCTCGGGGAGATATTATAAGGGCACTAGTTACATGTTGGGACCCAGCACATAATCTGTTCCATTTTTCGGATTTTGAGCTTACCCCGACATTGGAGGAAATAGCTGGCTACATTGGAAAGGATGAGGTTCCGTTGAGGCACAAATACTTGGTTGCTCCCAGAGTTGTAGCTGTACACAAATTTCTAGACTCCTTGAAGATAGTCAGGACCGTCCGTAACACAGACCTGGCAAATGGTTTTTGTACTCTAAGCTTCATATATCATCGCTATGGTCATATCGAGGGGTTCAACAACCTAGAAAGTAAGACATGTAGCAAAGGAAACCGCCAGAAGTGGGAGGAGCATCGATGTTTCGCCTTTATGGTGGCTTTCTTGGGGCTTTTAGTATTTCCGAGGAAGGATGGGAACATCGATATAAAAATAGCCGGGGTCGTCAGCACGTTAATTACCCAGGCCAAAAAAGTACACTTGCACCTATGATATTGGCGGACATCTTCCGAGCCCTTACAACCTGTAAGGCGGGGGAAGCTTTCTTCGAGGGGTGCAACATATTGCTACAAATGTGGATGATCGAGCATCTGTGCCATCGGCCTCAGTTTTTGAGTTACGGGTTTCTAGGAAAAACATGCATAGAAGAATTTTACACAAGGATTAAAGGAGTCAAATTGCCGGAAGGAGTCACGGATTGGACAGCATATTTTTCGTCCCTCGCTGCTAGCCAAATAGAGTGGACAATGGGTTGGTTACCCGTTGATGAAATCGTGTATATGCCAGCAGCCCTACCACATTTCCTTCTGATGGGGCTCAAAAGCATTCAGCCGTACGCACCGTATCGAGTGTTGAGGCAGCTGGGGAGGTGCCAGATAGTACCTAAGGATGATGATCTTAGTTCGCAAGTGATTGAGATTGGCCCTGATGGCCAGTTTCTTGAAGCAATAGTTCGCCAGATTTGGAACGAATGCCAATACTTAAAAAGGGATACTTGCGTACTGGATCGGGCCAAAGGCGAAGTGTCGCCAGGGTACCTTGCTTGGTATAGAAGAGAATGTGAGCACGAAAGGCCAACTAAAAGACCACACATCCAGGAATTTGCTGAATCATCGAGAACAGTGGGCTTGGTTAGCTAAAGAAAACGAGTACAGGGCCCGCATAGGAGCATTGGAAAAACAGGTCCAAGACCTCCGATTTGAATATAGCTTGCAAGCCGCCGCTGACGAAGGTGAGAGAAAAAGATTGGCCAAGGAGAATGAAGTCTTACGAGCCCAAATCCAAAAGATGAAGCTAGAGGCCGACAACCCCGTCAGAAGTGCCAAAGATACAAAGCTTATAGCAAATCTAAGGCAAAAGGTGAATGATTACAGTTTTGACCTCGACAAAGCAGAAAAGGAATTAGTTGGGGTCCAGAGGCAATTGGCTAAAAATGCAGAAGAACGGGCTCGCATGGTTAAGCAGTTAAAAGAAGAATATGACAATAAGGTCGCAAGATTAAAGGAAAAGGCCACTGCCGCAGAAAACCGAATGATTAAACAGGCAAAGGACTTCAAAGTCGAGAGAGAACACTGTTACATGGCATTGGCACAGTTAGAAATGGACTTACAGCAACTCCGAGAACAAAGCCAGGCGTTTGAGCAGACTTTGGAGGCTAGGGCCCAGCAGATAGGGCGGTTGCTTCAAGAGAAAGGAAGAATCCGAGAGAGAATCTTAACCGTTGCTCATTCTATTACCTGGAAATGCCAGATGTGCGAGAACATGACCCGTACCACCTTCTTTGCATCAGTAATGATATTTATGAAGCAGATAATGAATGACTTAGACAGACTCCAAGGGGAACTTGCATATAGGCCCGCGGCGAGACCGAACGATGTCCCGCGGGCACCAGGAGCTTTAATGTATTCATGATTGTCTTTGAGTCTGCTAGAGTTTGCCTTTTGAGTCTGTATTTTTTTTAATGGAGTTAGGTCATTTAGGCTTGTCTTTCTTTTTTTACCGGAGTCTGTATTTCCTTTTCGTTAAAAGGCAGTCAGTTCTTTTTGCATCAGAGTCGGTTTTGAGTCTTTGTAATAGACATAGTTGCTATCAATAAACTTGAAAATTCCCAAAATATTCTGCTTCTACTTTACAGTTATTTCCCACGAACTACGCTTGGTCTGATTCACGCGGGGTCGTGATACATAGGCAATCTCCATAGGATTCGACCGTTTATAAATAATAAAAGGGAAAACTAAAAAGGAATGATACAAATAGGGGAAAAACCAAAGGAAGGAGAATCCAAAAGAGGGAGAGAAAAACAAAGTGAAAAGGGAAAGATAAGAGTGGGAACTAATCGGCAAGAGAAAGAAATGGAAAGCCGGGATTGCGCATGTGATTGAAACAATAGCAACGTTTGACTGTTTAGGTGCATCCACCCATCAATGTGCGGTTATCTATGTGTTAATGCCCTAACCGCTAACAAGTTGTTGTTGATGAGTCCAGGCAGGTGTTAAGCTGACTGGCATTCTGGCAACCCACCCTTACAATACCCGCTCCAAGGACAAGTCAAAAATGACCAATCAAGATCTAGATGCAAGCATTGTTGACCCATCCGGAGAGGAGGAGGCAATGGACGTGAATACAATGAGGGAGGAGATGTATAAATTAAAGCAGCAGATGGCCGAAATGTACCAGGCCTGGTCGAAGGGACATCCACCACCAGCCTATCCTGCCAATCCCAATTACCTCCCACCACCAGCTCAACACCAAGATCCTCCCACAGTGAACTCATATCCTGCTCTCCCTACTCATCAGCAATATTATGGAACCACCTCTCAGACACCACCACCACCACCACCCCCCAAGCAAATTCCATGTCCCCCACCACCAATTACTCCAGTATTCGTGGCTCCTCTACCCGCCGCATTACACAGATCCTCTAGTGAACCTCTGTTCCAAACTCATGAAAACAACTATTACCCATCTGAACCCACCTTCAAACCCCCAGAACCATGCTCTTACGCTCCCCATCTTAATCTCGCAGCTGAAGAAGAGAAACCTCCCATAAACCCCGAGCAAGAAGAGATGATACGAAAGGTCAAAAGTTTAGAGCAGTCCTTCAGAAACATGCAAGGTCTCGGAGGTCAAGTGAGTGTGGCTTACAAAGACTTGTGCTTGTTTCCTGACGTCCAGTTGCCAGCAGGATTCAAATTACCCAAGTTCGACTTGTATGATGGCCATGGTGATCCGGTGGCCCACCTCAGGGGATTCTGCAGCAAGATGAGGGGTGCTGGGGGAAAAGATGAGCTATTAATGGCCTACTTTAGTCAAAGCTTAAGTGACGCAGCGTTGGAGTGGTACACAAGACAAGATCATGCTCGGTGGTACACCTGGGATGACCTGGCTCAAGCTTTTGCATGTCATTTTCAATACAATCTCGAGATTGTCCCGGACCGTCTGTCACTGACCAAAATCGAGAAAAAGCCCGGAGAAAGCTTTAGAGAGTACGGTTTCCGTTGGAGAGAGCAGGCAGCAAGAGTTGATCCTCCGATGAAAGAGAATGAGATGGTTGATTATTTCCTTCAGGCTTTGGAGCCAACTTACTATGGTCACCTGGTGTCCGCTGTAGGGAAAACTTTCAATGAGGTCGTGAAGATGGGAAGTATGGTGGAAGAGGGTCTCAAGTCCAACAAGATTATGAGCTACTCAGCACTCAAAGCAACCACGCAGGCCATTCAAAGCGGCACCGGAGGAGTATTGGGAAAGAAGAAGAAAGAAGAAGTGGCAGTAGTAGAATCAAGAGTTTGGTCCAGGGGTCCGTCACCATATTATCACCAACCTCGCCCTCACCCCCAAGCTTACCCGCATACCTCATATGGCCCACCACAGCATTACTACCCACCTCCTACTCCCCATTTCTCCGTCCATCATGCCCAGACATACCCCCAACCTCCTACCCGTGCACAATGGCGCGCACCCACTCCCCAAAACACTTACCCACCCCCAAGAACCAACAGAAGTATCGCCGGAACCGGTTTCCAACCCAATCCTGCATATAAGATTGATAGGTCGCAGAAGAAGAAGACTTTCACTCCTTTGGGTGAATCTTATACTAGCCTGTACCACAGATTAAGGCAATTGGGCATGTTGAACCCGATCGAGCCCAAATTACCAAACCCTCCCCCAAGGAACCTGGACCATTCAGTAAACTGTGAGTACTGCTCAGGAGCGCCTGGACATGATACAGAGAAGTGTTGGCATCTGAAAACCGCCATTCAAGAACTTATTGATACGCGGAGAATTGAGGTGCAGGCTCCGGAGACTCCCAATATCACGCAGAATCCACTGCCAATTCATCATGAGGCTCACATGATCGAGATAGTGCAGAAGGGAGAATACAAGAAGTCGTCACAAACTGTGATGATGATTAAAGCAAGTGAAAATAAAGCAAACGAGAAATTGGTTGATAAGAAAACCTTGGTCACAGTGGACCAGACAGTCAGTGAACCAGTGAGGATAATAAAATCAGAACCTGTTAAGGTGACAATACCAGGAGCAGTTGTCAAGCCTGTGTTGGTTGTAAAAGGCGTCCGAACAGGGCCAGTTATCATTAAACCGCTGACCCAATTGCCTGTGGTTAGTGAGAAAGCTGTCCCGTGGAATTATAACAGGGTGACTGTGATGTACCAAGGGAAGGAAATTAAAGAAGAAGTGTGCGAAACTCATGGGTTGACTAGATCAGGGAGGTGCTTTGCCCCTGAAGAGTTGAGAAGGGTTAAAACAGCTAAAGACAATCCGGCACCGATAAAGAAGGCTGTTACTGAAGAAGAAGCTGAAGAGTTCCTGAAAAAGATGAAGGCCCAGGACTATTCGATTGTGGAACAACTGAGGAAAACCCCGGCACAGATCTCATTATTGTCCTTATTGATCCATTCGGATGAACACCGTCGGGCCTTGATGAAGATTCTAAACGAAGCTCATGTGCCAGATAAAATCACTGTAAATCATCTTGAGAAGATTGCAAGCAAGATTTTTGAGGTGAACAGGGTGACATTTTCTGATGATGAGTTACCATTGGAAGGAACTGAACATAATAGAGCCCTTTACCTCACAGTAAAGTGTGAAGATTCCGTGGTGACTCGGGTGTTAATTGATAATGGGTCTAGTGCCAACATTTGCCCTCTTTCCACTCTAGAAAAGTTGCAAGTTGACAGGGAAAGAATTCATAAAAATAGCATCTGTGTACGGGGATTTGACGGCGGAGGGAAAGACACAGTGGGAGATATTGTGTTGGAGCTAACAATAGGACCTGTGGAATTCACTATGGAGTTTCAAGTGCTCGATGTCAGTATTTCCTACAATCTTTTATTGGGACGGCCCTGGATTCATGCCGCAAAGGCAGTACCGTCTACTTTGCATCAAATGGTCAAGTTTGAATGGGATCGGCAGGAGATCGTGGTTCATGGAGAGGACAATTCTTGTAATGCTATTACATCCTTCGAGGAAGTTGAAAATGACAAAGGTCCATGGGTGTACCAAGTCATGGACACAGTGGCAGTTGATAAAATCCCGGAAGGGGAGTGTGTTCCTACGCCCAAGATAGCTGCCGCATCTGTTATGGTAGCCTCAGAGATGATAAGGAATGGATTCTTGCCCGGAAAGGGGTTAGGTGCTTCACTGCAAGGAATCATACAGTCGGTGTCTCTCCCCGGAAATCCAGACACTTTTGGGCTAGGTTTCAAACCCACTTCTGCTGACATAAGGAGAGCCAAAAAGATGAAGAAGAGAGTGTGGACCCTTCCAAAACCTATTCCTCGCCTTTCCCGTTCCTTCGTCCGGCCTGGTACTAAACGACGCCCAGCAACAGCAATGCCAAATTCTGTGGTGATAGAACCTGACAAGGAGATGATCGCAAGGTTCGAAAGGGTGTTCGATGAAGTGAATATGGTGGAACCCGGCGAAGGTCCGAGTAAGGTTGATGTGCAGTTCGTGGGATCTCAGGCTAAGCTCAATAACTGGGAAGCTACTCCTCTTCCAATTCGGAAGGAGTCGTGGTAGTTAGTTTTTGATTTTTCTTTGAGTACTAAATCTGGATTATTTCCAGGGTTGTAATTCAGATTTCTATGTTCCGTCCATTTGGATGAGTTAAACCTTGTTATCTTACAATTCTAATGAAATGCAATGTCCTCCTTTCTTCTTTCCTGATCGCCTTTATTTTGTTTCTTTTCTCTCTTGTACAGTCCCTTTTATGCTGGTTTCAATGATGTGTCATGCATGAGGAGTCTCCGGTGCTAAGCTTGATAATCAATGTGAAATAAGTAATACAGGAAATTGAGTGTGATGGCAAGGGGAAATACGATGACGAGGAAGCTTTGGAAGAAATCAGCAAAGAGTTAAATCAATTTGAGGAAAAACCCAAGCCTAACTTGAATGACACAGAGGCAATCAATCTAGGGGATCGGGAGAATGTTCGGGAAACAAAAATAAGTGTCCATTTGAAAGCCCCGCTCAGGGAGGAGATAATTGAATTGTTGCTCGAATACAAAGATGTTTTCGCATGGTCATATGATGACATGCCAGGTTTAAGTACCGATTTGGTGGTCCACAAATTGCCCGTTCATTCGGAATGCTCGCCTGTCAAGCAGAAGTTGAGGAAATTCAAAACAGATATCAGTGTGAAAATCAAAGAAGAGGTTACCAAGCAGCTTGAGGCGAAGGTCATACGAGTTACTCGATATCCTACCTGGTTGGCTAATGTGGTACCTGTACCAAAGAAGGATGGGAAGACCAGAGTATGTGTTGATTACCGTGATCTCAATAAGGCGAGCCCGAAGGACAACTTCCCACTTCCAAACATCCATATATTGATTGACAATTGTGCCAAACATGAGATTGCTTCCTTTGTGGATTGTTACGCGGGCTATCACCAGATTTTGATGGATGAGGAGGATGCGGAAAAGACAGCATTCATCACACCTTGGGGGACGTACTGTTACAGGGTCATGCCATTTGGGTTGAAAAACGCAGGGGCAACGTATATGAGGGCAATGACTACCATGTTCCATGACATGATACATCAGGAAATCGAGGTCTATGTGGACGACGTGATCATAAAGTCGAGGAAACAATGTGACTATGTTAGGGATTTGAGGAAATTCTTCCAGAGACTCCGCAAGTACAACCTCAAGCTTAATCCAGCAAAATGTGCATTTGGAGTTCCATCAGGAAAGTTATTGGGATTCGTGGTAAGTCGGCGCGGTATTGAATTAGACCCGTCTAAGATCAAAGCCATCCAAGGGTTACCACCGCCAAGGAACAAGAAAGATGTGATGAGTTTACTTAGCAGGTTGAATTACATCAGCAGGTTCATTGCCCAGCTTACAACTACTTGTGAACCCATTTTCAAGCTGCTAAAGAAAGATGCTGCGGTCAGATGGACGGACGAATGTCAAGCGGCATTTGATAAGATCAAGAAGTATTTGGCTAGTCCACCAGTGTTGGTCCCGCCAGAGCCAGGAAGGCCCTTGATCCTTTACCTGACTGTGTTAGACAATGCGTTTGGTTGTGTGCTGGGGCAGCATGATATCACAGGAAGGAAAGAGCAGGCGATTTACTACCTCAGCAAGAAGTTCACATCATATGAGGTAAAATACACCCAACTCGAGAGGACGTGTTGTGCCTTAACCTGGGTAGCGCAAAAGTTGAAACATTACTTGTCAGCATATACTACCTATCCCATCTCTCGGTTAGACCCTTTGAAGTATATTTTTCAAAAGCCCATGCCCACAGGGAGACTGGCGAAATGGCAAATCCTGCTCATAGAGTTTGATATTGTCTACGTGACTTGGACCGCCATGAAAGCACAAGCACTGGCTGATCATTTAGCCGAGAATCCCGTTGATGACGAATATGAGCCTTTGGAAACATACTTCCCGGACGAGGAGGTAATGCATGTTGAAGAATTAGAACAGGCCGAGAAGCCTGGATGGAAACTGTTCTTTGATGGAGCTGCCAATGCCAAGGGTGTCGGAATAGGAGCAGTACTGATTTCTGAGACAGGGCAACACTACCCTGTCACTGCTCAACTTCGTTTCTATTGCACCAACAACATGGCTGAGTACGAAGCCTGTATCCTGGGACTGAGACTGGCTATAGACATGGGTGTTCAGGAAATCTTGGTCATGGGTGACTCGGATCTTCTTGTACACCAGATTCAGGGAGAGTGGGAAACACGGGACTTAAAGCTCATACCATACCGGCAGTGCTTGCATGAACTTTGTCAACGGTTTCAGTCAATAGATTTCAAACACATTCCAAGGATGCACAATGAGGTTGCTGACGCTTTGGCCACCTTGGCATCAATGTTGCATCATCCGGACAAGGCTTACGTGGATCCGTTACATATTCAGGTTCGAGATCAGCATGCCTATTGTAACGTGGTGGAGGAAGAATTTGATGGTGAGCCATGGTTCCATGACATAAAAGAATATCTCCGGATGGGAGTATACCCGACACAGGCTACAAGGGATCAAAAGAGAGCAATTCGACGCTTGGCAAGCGGATTTTTCTTTAGTGGAGGAGTGTTGTACAAAAGAACTCCAGATCTTGGGTTATTGAGATGCATAGACGCCAGACAGGCTACAGTTATCATGGCTGAGGTACATGCGGGAGTTTGCGGACCTCATATGAATGGATATATATTGGCAAAGAAGATCCTCCGAGCAGGGTATTATTGGCTTACTATGGAACGGGATTGCATCAGTTTTGTGTGCAAATGTCATCAATGTCAGATTCATGGAGATTTGATTCATTCTCAGCCCTCTGAATTGCATACAATGTCGGCATCATGGCCCTTCGTTGCCTTGGGGAATGGACGTTATTGGACTGATTGAGCCAGCAGCATCAAATGGACATGATTCAATTTTGGAGTCTATTGATTATTTCACTAAATGGGTGGAAGCAAAAACCTTCAAGTCTGTGACTAAGAAGGCAGTTGTCGATTTCGTGCATTCAAATATCATATGCCGGTTTGGGATCCCAAAGGTGATCATCACGGATAATGGTGCCAATCTCAATAGTCATTTGATGGCCGAGACATGTCAGCAGTTTAAGATCATGCACCGCAACTCTACCCCATATCGCCCTAAAGCAAATGGGGCGGTCGAAGCAGCTAACAAGAATATCAAGAAAATACTTTGGAAAATGGTCGAAGGGTCAAGGCAATGGCATGAAAAACTACCTTTTGCCTTGTTAGGCTATCGCACTACTGTCCGTACTTCAGTAGGAGCGACTCCCTATTCCTTGGTGTATGGAACCGAAGCAGTAATACCCGCAGAAGTCGAAATCCCGTCCCTCTGGATCATCGCTGAGGCAGAGATTGATGATGAT
>NW_017677224.1:0-14068 GCF_001879085.1 Nicotiana attenuata
ATCAGGCTTCTTTGGTTGTAATTTCTATTTCTGCACTTCTTTGTAATTTAAGTATTTGGTCTGTAATAATTTGTAATGAACAGTTGAGGGTTGGACTAGTAAAAAAGGGATGGGGCAATTATGCATGTTTTAAGGGTAGATATCCTGCCTATAGGATCTGTTTAATATGTTCTGCATGTTTTACTTCCATACTTAGATATCATGCCTATAGGATCTGTTTGATAAATTCTGCATGTTTACTTCCAGACATGCCTATAGGATCTAAATGGCTATAATCAGACATCATGCCTATAAGGTTAAAATCAACATCGAAATTAGATGTCATGCTTGTAAGATTAAAATCAATATCTTTATAGAAATTATGCCTACAGAAATTTCGCTGTGGTCAAGTAAACCCTGCCTACTCCACTTCATGATCAATTAGATACAATGCCTATAAGATTAAAATCAGCTATAATAGAAAGCATGCCTATAGGACCTAAAACCAGTTTAGTAAAAAAAACAGTTTGACTCGTACTGTTCTAAATCGGTTTAAACAACTTACTCCTTTTAGCAATACGGTTTAGAAAGCATGCCTATAGGATCCAAATTGCTCGTTTAGAATTGTTTACTGTTTTACTACACTCCTAATCAACAATAGATATCATGCTCCTAGGACATCACTATTACGCCTAGGCAAGCCTTAGGTAATAATAATGATAAAATTTAATCCGCCTCTGCTTAATTAGCTACTGCTACAACCAGCAGGCAGGCCTGATTCGGACTTCTTATCTGAGCTACATAATGAATCTGGTTCTGACTTAAATACCCTACCTTAGGATTTTTAAAATACAGACTTTAATTGTGTTTGAGTCGTGCTATTTATATGTATTATTTGCGGAGGATGTATGAGCCTCTAATTGTTTACATGTTTCCCCTTTTATGTGGTCCTATGTGTTTTGAATGTCGCTTTAGTCTTTTTCACCTTTAAAAACCCAAGAGTCAGCCTAAAATCCTCCCTCTTATAGGAATAGTAGTCCTAAGCTCCTCCGGGACTGATAGGAATGGGACGGGTAATAGCATGCAATAGAGGTCGAGACCAATCCGCGCTTTAATACCTTAACGGGGTGGGAAGGGTAGATATGGATATGATGACCGGTGCGCTAATACCATGTGTAGCCCCTCTTTTGAGGAGTGATTACCGGGTATTGCATTGATGTGATCCATATTACAAATAAACCTAGGACCCCCTTTGTATTCGTCAGCATGCTTAGTTATAACTCTTTCAAAACCTTGCTTTATTTTATCATTTCCATACACTTGTGTATTTGAAATCTCCTCTTATTTGGGCTTTGTTTGTTTACCTGTTAATTGCACAAATTCACAAAGAACTATCTGGCTGGGAACCACACTAGTGGATCCTGAGGGGAGCCTAACACCTTCCCCTTGGGATAATTTCAAGCCCTTACCCTATCTCTGGTTATCAAACATAGTTGTAGTTGAACCCCATAGGTGCCCTAACGTACCTTAAAATCGTTAGGTGGCGACTCTTCAAAATTGCAAACCCCTTTCCCAAAAGGAAAGAGTTGTCCCAATCGAATGTCACAAACCCGATTCCGCGAAGGAAAAAGGGGGCGCGACAGCATGGCGACTCTGCTGGGGATGTTTAGGCTTTTACCATTTCAGATTATTCTTGTGAATTTATACCTCTCTCTATGTGCAATTATCTGTTTAATTCCTTTAAGCATTTGATTTCTTCTTTAAAAGCAAAACTGACATATTTTCCTTGTTTTCTTTCCTTTATTGCTTTAAATTATGAAACTGCTGTATTTATCGCTTTCTTAATATGCAAATACATGTCAACATGCTTTTAATTATTGCATAATCATGCTCAATATCATACTCCACTCATGCCAAACAAATCCTATAGCAACGCTTATAATGAGTGGTTGCGCTCTTCCTATATCATTACCCCCTAAATTTAGAAAGGCATATTTACGGTAAAACTAGTCGATCAGCGGTGCAGTCGACAGTTCTGAGCCTTCTACCTTGAGTTGTCCGCTCAAGGGTACCAGTCTAACACCCCATAGAGACCTTACTCTGTTTAAATTGTGCATGCATCATGGTCAAACCTAGCCGGGTCAGTTATGTTGTCCACATAATGATCCTTTAAGATAGCCTTGTCCAAAGTCCACTGGGTTTCCCTAAACCCAAAATGGACTTCGTCACGTTCTGTGCATTTATTTGGAGAACTAGATGCTTCCTGCTAATCATTGATATTAAGTAGTCGAGTCTGGTGGGGGAAGGGTCTAACCTTATTTGCCTTGCAGAAATATGAGGCACGAAGTCCCCAGATTCGGCATGGTCGCCAACATCCACCCAAGGTTGCTAAGCTGGTGGAAAGATTTGCACTCTAGCGATCAGAATCTCGTCAGAAAATATCTGGGATATCTACCATCCCTCCAGGAAATCCAACCCAATAACATGATCATAGAAGCTGCCACGTTGTTTTGGGATTGTGAAAGAGCAGTATTCCGCTTTGGGGGTATTGAAATAACACCTTTGCTGGAGGAGATAGGAGGACTGGCTGGTCTAGTATGGGAAACTCCGGGCTTGCTAATGCCTGAGAATCGCAAAGGTAGGGGCTTCCTTAAAATGATGGGTTTGAAGAAGAATCCGGAATTGACCTGCTTGGAGGATTCATACATCCCTTTTGACTACTTGTACGAAAGGTACGGTCACAGCAAATCTTGCCGCACCTACTCTGGCGAGTTCGCCATCACATCCTTGGGACACGTCCACCGCAGGGTTTTCGTCTTCATATTTTGCTTCCTGGGTATGATTGTATTTCCAATGAAGAAAGGTAGAATTCATACTAGGTTGTCTATGGTAACCAAAACCCTAATGGAGGGGATTGGTGGGCAGGCATTCAGCATTATACCTATGATTATTGCATACATATACCAAGCCTTAGGGAAGTGTCAACAAGGAGCAAAACACTTCGAAGGCTGCAATCTGCTGCTTCAACTTTGGCTCATAGAGCATCTCCAAAAGGGCAAATATCAACAAGAAATTCAGCGTAGGGACTGGGATGATCACATCGCTTTCCATCATCCAAAGCGAATGAATTACATCCCCGACATGTTCGCTCAGCCTGAGGATGCTAAAGGATGGGTTGAGTTATTTGATAATCTAATCGAGGAACAAGTTCAGTGGATGTTTGAATGGTTTTCGATAGAGGAGTTCATCGCCGATCCAGAGATGCGCCTTTCCTGATACTAATTGGTCTCAGGGGAACCTACCCTTACGTCCCTCTGCGAGTTATGAGGCAAGCTGGTAGGAAGCAAGTCATACCCAGGGTCGACAAGATGAGCCACTTTCGAGCCGACTTCCAAGGCGATGATAGTCCCTACAAGTGCCAAGCCCAACACATGTGGCATAGCAAGATCGTGATGGGGAAAGACACCATAGAGCCAGACAGATACCACGCCAATTGTACTCCTTTCTATTCTGGTTTGTTGGAAGACAATCATGATGGTTTGGGCCAGCCAGGGTTTGTTCGAGGCCACATGATTATAGATGAAAAGGACGAGGCGCAAGTCAAGTACAACCAGTTACGCAAAAGGATCCGTGAGTGTGAAAGTGAACATCGCGAGATACAAGAGTCCAACAAAAAGCTGGTCGATGAATGGAAAGGCATGGCTACCAACGCCAACAAAAGACTGGGATACTTGGAGCGAGGCATAGTGGAACTGGAAAGAAAGTTTCTCAAAAGGGTTGAAGATTGTCAAGAGGCTAAAGGGGCTGAAGGTGGATATCTAGCCAGAGCGTACCTGTTGCTAGGACTTCGTGAGTTGGGGAAGCTGTTCGACAGAGCCAAGGATGCCGAATCTAGGAAAGGTCCTTCTGGGACCAAGTAGATAGGAGTTTATCTTTTTTGCTTTAAAATGTAACAAGGCCAGTGACCATTAGTAACTTTTACTTCCTGTTTATTTAATGTCAATTTGGGATTCGTCTTATCTTTATCAATGAAATGAGGCATTTAGCATTCTAAGTTCTCCAAATCAACTTGTCGCTAGGCCCACCTTGGGCACAACGAGGTTCCCGAATTAGGACACGCTTTACATTTCAGCACTACGTGTTTAAATATTGCAATACTTTTTATGATCCTCACTGACTTGGTTACCTTTTTATTTTATTTTTGTTTTGTTATTCCCCTCCCCAAAGGTTAGTTCGTGCACTCTGGCAACATCATCTTATTCCATGAGATCCAGGGGCCCTCCACCCACTCCTCCTCTTAGTCCTGTTAAGAACAAGAACAAAAGCAAAATGGAAGATTTGAACAACATCAGGAAAGAGAACACAACAGCAGAGGCCACTGACGGCCATGGTATTCGGATTCCCAATGAAAATGTGTCACAACTTGAGCAGAAATTGTTGAAGTTTCAAGAAGAGCTCGACCAGGTTCGGAATCTGGCCAACCTATCCTTCTTCCTCAGCACCCCAGACACCAACTTCCCCAAAGTTCAAAATCCCACACCTCCTCGAAAACAACCAAATCATTCCACTGCTCCAACAAAGAACCAATGCAATACTTGCCATACTCCAAACAACATTCCACTACTCATCCCAGAACCTCAAAACTCCGCAAATGACCATTTCCATGCCCACACACCAGGCCACCACAACAATCCCATCTACGTGGAGACCATGCCACCCTCCACCCAACCTATATCTTGCACCCCTGAGTCCGATGAAAAGGATCTACTCATCAGAAACTTGGCTGAAGAGCTTAAGAAACTAACCAGCCGAATCCAAGGCGTCGAGGGAAGTAAAGGGATTGAAGGGTTGAACTATGAAGATCTCTGCATACAACCAGATGTCGAACTACCGGAAGGGTACAAACCTCCCAAGTTCGAGATGTTTGACGGTACAGGTGATCCAAGGGTCCATCTGAGAACATACTGCGACAAGCTGGTCGGGGTAGGAAAAGACGAAAGGATCCGCATGAAGCTATTCACGAGGAGTCTGAAAGGAGATGCACTATCTTGGTACATCAGTCAAGATCCTAAGAAGTGGTCGAGCTGGGTAGGTATGGCATCTGATTTTATGGACAGGTTCAAGTTTAACACAGAGAACGCGCCAGACGTATTCCACATCCAGAATTTAAAGAAGAAGCCCACGGAGACATTTCGCAAGTATGCTACTCGCTGGAGGTCTGAAGCTGCTAAGGTCAGACCCGCCTTAGAAGAAGAACAAATGAACAAGTTCTTTGTCCGGGCTCAAGACCCGCAATACTATGAACGATTGATGGTGATTGAGAATCATAAGTTTTCTGACATCATCAAACTGGGGGAACGAATTGAAGAAAGTATTAAGAGCGGTATGGTTACAAACTTCGAGGCCTTGCAAGCTACAAATAAGGCCTTGCAGTCTGGTTGTTTGTCTAAGAAGAGGGACGTAGGGGCCGTGATGGTTGCACAAAGGACCAAGTCTCCTCTCAAATACCAAACCTACCCAATACCTCCACTCACATATCAGCCAACCCCAAATTACCAAGCACCCTCCTACCATGCTCCACCACCAACTTATCAGTCACATCCACCTCCCACATATCAGCCTACCTCACCCAGATACTCCCAGCCCGCTCATGTCTACCAAACTTACAACGCCCAACAATCTCATTACCAATCACCCCCCGCACGCCAAAACTTCCCTAGGCCCCGACCTAATTTTGATCGGAGGCCTCCAAAACAATACGCAGCCATCGCCGAACCCATTGATCAACTATATGAGAGACTCAAGGCCGCCGGTTATGTCACCCCAGTCCCTGCTACAACCCCGGAGAATCCTTCTCAGTGGGTTAACCTAAACAAGTCTTGTGCATACCACTCCGGCATGAAGGGACACACTATCGATGAATGCCGCTCTCTAAAAGACAAGATACAACCTCTGATTGATAACAAAGTCATTGTAGCAAAGGAAGCCGCTCCGAACGTCCGCAACAACCCTCTACCAGACCATAAAGGCGGGGGTATTCACATGATTGAAGTAGAGTATGATTGGGATCCCGAGGGATCCATCGGGTTGATCGCAGAAGGCGATGATCCAAAGAAACCAGCAGTTACTCTCAACCCCATCATAGTCCAGATCCAACCGTCTGAGGTCACTGAGGTAGATGTGTCTATCCTTCTTGAGCTTGAAGCATCGCCATCAGCAAGGGCACCAGCACAGCTTGCAGTTTTGCCACCCAAAGAACATGTCCCATTCGAAGTAAAGGTGGCCGCACCGATCCCAGTGGCGATGTCCACCATGCCGTCATTCCATACAAAAGCTATACCCTGGGATTATACAACCGAGGCTAGGAGGAAAGGCAAAGTCAGGTTCGAAGAGACTGTTGCAGCACAGGGTATAACAAGAACTGGGAGAGTCTATACCCCTGAACACCTAGTTGAGTCAAGCAAGCAGGCCTCCAACCGGCCACTCATCATTGAGACGGGTCTAGACGATCTTTGGAGGAAAATACAGGCCAAGGAGTATTCGGTCATCGACCAGCTAAACAAAACACCAGCACAAATATCCATCCTCTAATTACTGCAGAATTCCAAGACACACAAAAATGCTCTGTTGAAGGTGCTGAGTGAAGCATACATGCCAAGTAACATCACTGGCGGGGAAATGGCTAATATGGTGGTACAAGTATTAGAAAGCCATAAAATCACCTTCTATGAGGACGAGCTGCCACCTGAAGGGTTGGGGCACAACAAAGCCCTGCACATCACCGTACAATGTGAAGACTATTTCATCACCAGGATCCTAATCGATGGGGGTTCCAGCCTTAACATCTGTCCTTTGGTAACACTCAAGAAGTTGGGCAAAGGGCTGCATGAGATTAAAGAAGGAGCAATCAATGTGAAAGCTTTTGATAGGTCTCATAGGTCCACCATCGGTGAGATTAGCCTGTGTCTGTAGATGGGACCAACCTGGTTCGAGGTCGATTTTAAAGTGATAGATGTGCCAGCATCCTACAACTTGCTGCTAGGACAACCCTGGATCCATGCTGCTGGGGCTGTAGCATCAACGCTGCATCAGGCCGTAAAGTTCGAATGGAATCACCAGGAGGTGATCATTCATGGTGATGGCAGCAATCCTATATACAGTCGCCGGACCATTCCGTCGATCGGAGGAAGAAGAAAGCTAGGTGGGGAGACCTACCACCACATCGAGCGGGTCAATGCTGTCGACAAGGAAAAATGGTGGATAACAAGATAGAGAGCATATTGAATTGGAGTGGGTACGAACCTGGCAAAGGACTCGGCAAGAACCTCCAAGGGATCTCTAAACCTATAAAACTCAAGAAACATGGCACTACCTTCGGTCTGGGATATGAATACACCTGGAGGAGTTCAATAGCTGGTCGCCACCATGGCATGGTCCTTACTACCCGTTAGAGCAAACAACCGATACCGCACCTGGAGCAGACTTTCAAACAGGCTGACCTCATCTATGGGACAGATGAAGAAGAGGCACTCGTAGCAGTGAAAAACTTGTTTTTAGAGGACAATGATATGGATTGCTGTGTTATTCTCGAGGAGGAGGGGGAGGAAGGTCCTTCCATACAAGCTGTGAGTAGAGGGACATACCTCAACAATTGGACCATCAGGACCACCAGAGTCCGACGAGCCTCGGGTAGCAAGGCTAAAACAAGCACTGTTCACTGTTTTATTTACTGAATGATTTTTCTTTTTCGCTTTTTCAATTTTCACAATAAGATCTTCAAGGTTCAAAACAATTATCAAAGCATGTTTGATTTTTTCAACGAATTAATATTTATTTCTATCATTTTTTCCCTTACTTTACCTATACAGCATTACTATTGCTTATCTTGATGAACCAATGACTGTGACATGCAATGAGACAACGCAACAAATGGACATTGATTCAGAAGAAGATGACATACCAGAGGAGATTGTCAAAGAAGTCGAGAACTTTGAGAACAGACCAAAGTCCAACCTGGACGAGACAGAGATTGTTAACTTGGGAGATGCAGAAAATGTCAAGGAAACACGAATCAGCGTTCACTTATCGCCGTCAGAAAAGAAGGAATACACAGAATTCCTAAAGGAATATGAGGACATATTCGCCTGGTCGTATGATGACATGACTGGTCTAAGTACGTCTATTGTGGCCCACAAACTGCCAACCGATCCGACATGTCCGCCGGTAAAGCAAAAGCTCAGAAAGTTCAAGCCTCATACGAGTTTGAAATCAAGGAAGAAGTCACTAAGCAAGTCAAAGCTAAGGTTCTCAGGGTAGTAGAATACCCGACATGGTTAGCCAACATCGTGCCAGTGCCAAAGAAGGACGGGAAGGTCAGAGTCTGTGTCGACTACCGGGATCTCAAACGGGCCAGTCCGAAAGACGACTTCCCTTTGCCGAATATACACATCCTGATTGACAATTGCGCCAAACATGAGTTGCAATCATTTGTAGATTGTTTAGCTGGTTATCATCATATCTGGATGGATGAAGAAGATGCTGAGAAAACGGCTTTCATTACGCCATGGGGAGTGCTGTTACAAGATGATGCCGTTCGGCCTGAAGAATGCAGGGGCCACCTACATGAGGGCCATGACCACCATTTTTCACGATATGATACACAAAGAGATTGAGGTATATGTAGATGATGTCATCATCAATTCCAAGAAGGCCACTGATCACATGGAAGATTTGAGGAAGTTCTTCAATAGATTGCGAAGGTACAACCTGAAACTGAACCCCACAAAGTGTGCATTTGGGGTTCCTGCTGGAATGTTGCTTGGGTTTATTGTGAGCCACCGAGGAATAGAACTAGAACCATCAAATGTCAAAGCCATTCAAGAACTACCACCGCCAAAGAACAAGACAGATGTGATGATTTTCCAGGGAAGGTTGAACTACATCAGCCGATTCATAGCGCAGTCTACAGTTATCTGTGAGCCAATCTTTAAAATGCTAAAGAAGGATGCCACTACAAAATGGACCGATGACTGCCAAAAGGCCTTCGATAGAATCAAGGGCTACCTGTCAACACCACCAGTCCTAGTTCCGCCCGAGCCATGTAGACCCTTATTACTCTACCTTGCAGTATTAGATGGAGCTTTCGGCTGCATTTTGGGGAAACATGATGAAACAGGGAGAAAGGAACAAGCCATTTATTATCTCAGCAAGAAGTTCACTCCGTACGAGGCCCGATATTCTCTTTTGGAACGCACCTGCTGTGCTTTGACTTGGGTAGCTCAGAAGCTGAGACATCATTTCTGTGCCTATACCACGTATCTCATATCAAGGATGGATCCTTTGAAGTACATCTTTCAGAAGCCCATGCCCACGGGAAAGCTAGCCAAGTGGCAAATACTGTTGAGTGAGTTCGACATTGTCTACGTAACTCAGAAGGCGGTCAAGGGGCACGCACTGGCAGACCATCTTGCCGAGAACCCCGTGGATGGAGAATATGAACCCTTGAAAATGTATTTTCCTGATGAAGAGGTATCATTCATGGAGAAGACATCAGAATCCTATGACGGTTGGAGAATGTTTTTTGATGGAGCAACAAACTTCAAAGGAGTTGGCATAGGAGCGGTCTTAGTATCAGAAATCGGTCAGCATTATCCAGTGTCTGCCAAACTCAGGTTCCCCTGCACCAACAATATGGCCGAATATGAAGCCTGCATCTTAGGGCTCAAAATGGCCATTGACATGAACGTGCAAGAGATGCTGGTGATCGGAGATTCAGATTTACTTATACATCAGGTACGAGGAGAATGGGCAACCAAGAATTCCAAGATACTCCCGTATCTGCATCATGTACAGGAATTGAGAAAGAGGTTCACAAAGACGGAATTCCAACATGTTCCCAGAATCCAGAATGAGTTCGTCGATGCATTGGCTACCCTATCATCCATGATACAGCATCCAGATAAGAATTTCATTGATCCCATTCCGGTGAAAATTCATAATCAGCTAGCTTACTGTGCCCATGTTGAAGAGGAAGCAGACGGAAAGCCTTGGTTTCATGATATCAAGGAATATTTGGCAAAAGGAGAGTACCCGGAGCTTGCCAGTCGTACTTAGAAATGCACACTTCGGAAATTGTCCAACAACTTCTTTCACAGCGGAGGAATCCTGTATAGGCGGACTCCTGATTTGGGACTATTAAGATGTGTCGACGCAAAGGAAGCGTCCAAGCTACTAGAGGAAATTCATGCGGGGACCTGTGGTCCGCATATGAACGGTTTTGTCTTAGCAAATAAGATACTCCGGGCTGGTTACTTTTGGATGACTATGGAAACAGACTGCATCCAGTATGTCCGGAAATGCCATCGCTGTCAGATACATGCAGACATGATAAAGGTACCTCCGAGTGAGCTCAACACAACAAGCTCACCATGGCCGTTCGCCGCCTGGGGAATGGACGTCATTGGGCCAATCGAGCCTGCCGCTTCCAACGGACACAGGTTTATCCTAGTAGCAATTGACTATTTCACCAAGTGGGTCGAAGCAACGTCTTACAAAGCAGTGACTAAGAAAGTCGTGGCAGACTTCGTCCGCGACCACATTGTTTGTCGATTCGGGATTCCAGAGTCAATCAATACTGATAATGGCTCCAACCTCAACAACGATTTGATGAAAGCTATGTGTGAAACTTTCAAGATCAGACACAAGAATTCCACAGCCTACAGGCCTCAAATGAATGGAGCCGTAGAAGCCGCCAACAAGAATATCAAGAAGATATTGAGGAAAATGATAAAAAAGCATAAATAGTGGCACGAGAAGTTATCATTTGCTCTATTGGGGTATTGTCACACCTCCTTTTGCGCTACTACCGCGAGGGCGTAAAGGAGTTTTTCCAATTAAAGGACAATCGAAACGGGATTTGTTATTTAAATATTCAGAGTTGCCACTTGGGAGATTTATGGTGTCCCAAGTCACCGGTTGAATCCCGAATCGAGGAAAAGAATGACTCTGTTTTAACAGTCCGCGATCCAGAAATCCGAGTAAGGAATTCTGTTAACCCGAGAGAAGGTGTTAGGCATTCTCGGGTTCTGTGGTTCTAGCACGGTCGCTCAACTGTCATATTTGGCTTATTTATTTGATTTTAATACATGTTTTAATCTATGTGCTTTTAACTTTGAACCGCTTTTATCATTATTATTTTAAGAGAATTGCAACGTCGTGAAAACATGTCTCGAACCGCGTCACATAAATGCACCCGCGATTTTTGACACATTCCGACTTCGTTGAGATTTGGATTTGGGTCACATAAATGTGCACCCGTATTTAGGAAGGTAAATTTATTAAACACGTGCCTAAAGCGGCTAACGTGTTATTACCTTTGGGGAAAGCCATGAAATTCGCTAAACGGCTTATCCCGAAGTCTAGGTATTTTTAGTATAACATTTATCGAGGGCCCCGCCATTTGTTTATTTTGTGTAGCGAGGCTCATCTCGTTTTTTATTTTAAGGCTCATTTCTAAAGCAAGCTAAAATTTTCTATTTTAATATTGTCTCTAATAATAAAAGAAAGTCCCAATTAATTATTATCAATGTATCACTATTAAGATAGCTGAAACGAGTATTGAATTTAAACGAAGCAATCTCCATGAATCTTCAACGTTTTGGGCCTCAGACTGACCCTTCACTAGTTTAACTCTGCCCGCAATGCACAATGCCCAGACGTGGGCCTTTGGGCGGAAGAGACGAAAGCCAGGCGAATGGTATTATTACTAGAACCCCACAGTTTACATTGTGTTCATAGGCTTTAATATCTATTTTTAAACTTTGTGAGATATGGAGCAACTGACTATTTTCAAAACTTGAAATGATTTGGCTTCAACAATGGACACTTACGGCAGCTAAATGACCCAAAGTAATTATGCTATGACAATCAATTATTTACACATGGACCTGTGCATTAAGGCACACTGTTATTCAAACTCAATTACAAAATTGTTACTAAGATATCTATTACCAGGTCCCAAAGTTCTATTCTGAACTACACTACTGTACTACGCCAAGCTAATGTCGCAAACACTTCTGTTAAGGCAACTAAAGAAATTAAAACAGCTCAATCACAGTCCAGTAAAGCCAGTTTCAACCACAGAAATTAAACATTGGAGATAGGCATTTGAACTATCATTCAAAACTAATTGCAGTCAATTACACTACCTAGTTGTGATAAACAATCTTATGATAATCTAAATAGCCTATTACAGTCTACATTATTACATTTAACTATGATAATCACATTGAATCAACTGAGAGCTTTAGCAAAATTGTGTTCCCACTTTATTTCAATTTTCAGCTGAAGATCTACATGCCAATGAGATTCAAAGCGTGTACCTGGTATTCAGAATACAACAGGAAGAGGAGAAGTTAGCAACAGCAGTGCAGGAAACAGTGATTCGAATTTCAAACAGCAGACGAACACAATCGATTTCAACCCAGAAATAACTCAATGATCCAGAACTATTGTAAAACCAAACCAGATTCGTATAGCAGACCAAACACAGCACCAAAATTGACCAGAATGAACCCAGGAGTGAACACAATTAGCCAATAACCAACTGCCACCTTCTAACTAATCAAATCCCAGGCTTAACTGACTCGAATTGCTTTAAACCTCCATATTAACAGAAAAATGGAATTCAAATTACTTTGGCTCCTAAATGAACCAGAGAATTGATTCAAATGCTGAAATTTGAAAACTGATCAAAGAAGATCAATGCAACAGTACTTTTTGATTTTTTTTTATTTCTCTGTTTTTTTTTTATTTTTTGTAGTAATCTAAGATCTAAAGAAGAATTTTCTCCCTTCTACTGATCTGAATTTCAAATTTAGAATTCAGATTTGTGGGAGAGGTTTTGGGGGGAATTTTTTTGAGGTCCAAAACTGTTATACAAGGCAAATGAATGCCTATTTATAGGCAAACTTAGGGTGCAACTTCACATTTTCATTTTACTCATTAGTCCCTATTTTATTTCCATTTCTACCCCTCATTTTCTGACTTGTTATACAAGTAACTACACCTATTTTGTGAATTTCAGTTCAAAACCCCTTCTAGAAAGTCCTAGGGGGTTCTATTCTGATTTTTCCATACTTGAAATCCCTAAACTACCCTTACTTCATTTCAATATTTACTAAATCTGATTAAACTACCATTTCCCATGCCTATACTACCCCTGAAACCCTTTGAAATTACTATCCACACCCAACCCTATCAGTTAAATCCCCAATCTTTTATCCTGGTTACTTTTAACTATGGTAAATGCAAGACTAGAGTATTCAGCTATATCCAAACAACCGAATTGATTGAAACTAACTGAAATGATTAAACTAAAAACAAAAATGTTAACAGAACAATCAACAAACACTGGCTAACGTTTCTTTGAGAAAAAAGAGAGATACCCCAATCGACCCCCAAATTTCACCCCTGAATTCCCTGCGGCCCACCTCCTCGTTCCAAATCGTAAATATCATTCTTTCAAACCTTAGCTATTGTTGTTTCGGAATTCCCGATCACAAACTGCTAGCGCTCAAAAACTTTCAAGATGACCCAAATAGTACCAAATTACACCCGTAGCATCGCCATAAACCTCCCCTACGGAACCCCCCAGGACCCCGTTCCTCGAATGCACCTAGAACCGTTCGAACTATAGTTTGAACTTTGCCGGCCAAACCCTAACAGCGTCCAAACTAGCTCCAAATATGATGGCCTCCATAATTCCCCTGAACCTTCCTTTGAGATGAATTTCAATGTCGAAGACTCTAAATCCAAATAAAAGACGCCTATTTTGATCTGAAAAATAAATGTAGTTTCCTTTTCCTTGTTCTCTTTTTTCTTCTTTGTTGCTCGATGTCTATGTGATATTCAATTCCTATACGATAATTTTTAGTTTGGCAACTGTTTTTAACTTCATATTTGATTTCTACGATTAGTATGCCTATGCTTTTGATATTGGGTTGTTAATTAGGTCATCTGGGTTCCGTTAAATTGGTAATCTGATATTAGTGTACTCTAATTAGTTCCACATGTTTAGATAAATTACCTT
>NW_017677224.1:14833-21590 GCF_001879085.1 Nicotiana attenuata
GTGCTCACAGGTATCACACCATAGTCCGCACATCAACCGGGGCAACCCCCTATATGATGGTTTATGGTACAGAAGCCGTCATTCCCGCCGAAGTAGAAATTCCTTCCCTAAGGATCATACAGGAAGCTGAGCTCAACGACGCAGAGTGGGTAAAAAATCATTATGAGCAACTAGCCCTTATAGACGCAAAGAGAATGAATGCAGTTTGCCATGGTCAACTCTATCAGAACAAAATGTCCAGAGCCTTCAACAAAAGAGTCAAGCCAAGACAGTTCACACCGGGATAGCTGGTGTTAAAAAATATTTTCCCGCATCAAGATGAAGCCAAAGGGAAATTCTCTCCCAACTGGCAGGGCCCATACATGGTTCACCGGGTTTTGACAGGAGGAGCCCTCATACTTGCAGAAATGGACGGAGAAGTCTGGCCAAAGCCAATCAATTCAGATGCAGTCAAACGTTACTATGTGTAATCTTTATGTTTTCCCTATATGATGTAAATTGAACTACGCCTGACCTGATTCCCGTATAAGAGGGGTGATGTTCGGCTAAAAATGCATATATTTACCCATTGTTATCTCATATTATAGTACTTTTAATCGTCTTTTGAGTATTAGTTATATTATTTTGTGCTTAATATTATATTTTAATTGTGTAGGAATAAAGCGGTATGAAGATGAAGAGATTTGGAGCAAAAAAAATAATATAAGGAGGGGGGGGGGACACCATTTGGTGTTTGTCCCCCAAGTGAAGACAAGAAAGCTTATAAATTGCAATTGATGAAGTAACGAAAAAGGAATTGAAGGTAAGAATTCAAAACGCTACTGTCTCCAGCGCCTTGGTGGGCGCCTGGCGCCGGGCTGGGCACCGGTGACATAATTTTGTCCAATTTCGTCCGGGACAGGGTTATTTCGGCCCTAGACCTACACAACATGTATAAAAGCAAGACTAAACCTATTTTTGAAGAGGAGGATGCCACTATAGAGAGATCTAACAGACTTTGAAGGGGAATTCACGTGGAGGAACACACACCACGCTTGGAGGAGGCTTTTGACTAGTTTTTCTTCTCTTCTCTTCTTTTTGTTTCATAGTTTCTTTATTCTAGAGTTTTGGGTGCTACATGGATGTTGTAGTTTGAAGCTTGAACTGTTCTTATTATTTTATCATATTGGTTTATTTGATTGCTTGATCACCAATTGAATACTATCTACGAATCTAGGATTCAACTCGGGAGAGGAAATTCTAGATTGCATATAAGATTGAGTAGAGCAAGATCTTAACTCTTAGGGGGAGCGGATTTGCGGTTAGGATAGGAATATACCTAATCGCCTTGCTTGGTTATTATACGGGAATTATAAATGCGTTCTTGTTAATCCTAATTTCATAGGAATATAGGCGTTAGGTTAGCTTGAATAGGCGAGTTGTACTTCGGGAGAAGGCTGCGAGCAATATTAATCCTGTCAACCAATAAACCAGATAAATTAATTAGACGATTTAGGTGGAAAACTCAATGGGATTGTTAGCTAACCCATAGCTCTAGAATATTCACTCACATTGAATTCGTCTCTATAATTCGCCAACTTATTTTCTTTAATCTCTTAGTTTACTACTCTAGATTATCTTTAGTTAAATATTCATACGTTAGGATTCGCTTGAATAGATTAATTGTTTGGTCTAACTTAGTTGATAGTTAATCACAAGTCCCTGTGGGTACGATATCTGGACTTACAATCCTATATTACTTGTCGACCACGTATACTTGCGTGTGCGTTTGAGAGCAACAAGTTTTTGGCGCCGTTGCCGGGGACTTAGAAATTAACTATCTTACTAGATTAGATTTTTACTTTTTATCTATTTAAGTTTTAAACTTTAGTTTAGTGTAGTTAGTATTATAATTTTTTTTTTCATATATGGCATCTTTTAACGAAAAGTGGTGGGATAGTAAGTATTCTTGTTATTGTGATCCCTTGTCCATATTGTAAAGGACCCCACTTGTGGCAATATTGTAAAAATATTCCTAGTACCGAGTTGTGTGCACCATCTCCATCATGTACTATTTGTGATGGAAATTGGAATAATTGTCCTAAGTGTTGTTATCCTACTCCAATCCCTTCTTATGTTGATTCTAATAATTCTTGTGAGTTTAAAAGGAGTAACAAATTGGATGATGTAGAACACGATGTTCGCATTCTTGATATGCACGAGAAATTATTACAGGAAGATGGAAGTTTTCGTGAGAAAATTACGAATGAGATGCAACAATTTATAGAAGGAAGAGCTGAACTGGGACAAAAGATCGACCAATTTGGCAGTGCTATTCGCGACTTAGAGGCAGATTTGAGTGCAAAGATTGATGCGTGTAACGCCCAACAATTTAGTGATGAGTTGTGTGAAGCTGAAAAAGATCTTCTAGGCCAAATTGAGGAGCTAAAACGAGAATACCAATCACTAGACCATATTTTTGTTGATGTTGCCGAGGTTGAAGAGTGCAAAATTGAGGATGTCAAAAATAATGCAATTTTGGAGTTGGAGCGTATTGGACCTCATTCTAAACACTTTTCAACATTGTGTTTGGTTGGTGACATGGAAATTGATCCATTCGAGCATACGGAGGAGTCAATGGATGAGGAACAAAGTGTTTATATTCTGAAATTTGCCATACAAAGGAGACAAAACGACATTCCTCACTTAAAGGCCAAGAAGTGCAAGATGTGATACCTATTACTTGGTTTCTTTAGTTTTGCACCACCGCCCCATGAACGTGATACAAAAGTTGACGCAAAATTGGGGGCGCAATTTATATCTTCAAAGTGAAAGGAAAAGTGGTGAAAGTGATGGCGTCGTGCCGTGACGTTAAATCAAGCGTTGGGAGGCGACACAATTCTATTTTTTTTCTCTCTTTTGTTTATTTTGTATTTTTTTTGTATTTTTTTTTGTAGTATTATTTTTGTGTTTTGTAGAAGTAGGAGCATGGAGTCAAAGCCAATAGGCGTGTGCAAAAGCGAGCAGGTGGTTGAAACTAAGTGTGAGGTACCCGCACAAGGGATCATACCAGGGAGAAGTCTGAGTATCCCGTGAGCTGCTAATTCTTCGGCCATTGGCCTACCAGGGAGTCTCTTTTACCCTCTTGTTATGTTCAGTGTGCATTGAGGACATTGCACAATTTTAAGTGTGGGGTGAGGAGATTGTCTAGGTTGATTTTCTATGCTATCTTAGCTTAGTTGTAGTACTCGTTCTTAGTGTAGTAATTTGTGTTAAAAAAAAAGAAAAAAAAAATAAAAAAAATAGTTGGACTTTTCCCGACGATGGACATTGTGGACAACTTTCTTGAGGGATTAAAGTCCAATAAAAAAATTCAAAAATATTTTTTTTTGTTTCTAGTTAGTTTTAGTTAGATAATAATCCCTCTTGGTTTTTCTTTTTGCATCGGTTCTTTTCCAAGGGATGTAACTTGAATGGGATAACTTTTTTTATTTTTAGGATTAGATTTTTTTTAGGAGTAGAAAAATAGGGAGAAGAAAAACTTTTGTTACTTGTTTGATACTAGCATATTTAGGCCTAAGCTTGAGTCGTACTTTCCTCTGAGTGCTTGAGTAATGAATAAAATAGCAGACTTTCTGACACCTAAGCTCATGGTTGTGACTCTGTATATAGCTTATTCTTATTTTGTCGTTCTCTATGACCCTGTCTGTCTTAGAGTGGAATTGATCCATCTTGATTGATACTTGTGCCATGTGAGGTGAGGATTTCTTACATATATTCCATGTTTTGCATCTTAGTCTAGAACTTGCCCTGCATGTTATTGAAGCGAAATACAAGTGTTGCTTTGGTTAGAAGATGATAATAGGCTTTCTTTGATATGTCTTGTGAATTTTAGTCTTTTCAGATATTGTACCACTAGTTAGCTCTTTGAGCCTGTAGCCTTTTGTTTGGAAGCCGTATTTTTGCCTTGATCCTTTTGTTTGAATCCCTAGTTTTTGCATCCTGCTTCCTTGAGCACTGTTGCTTAGATTGTGATACTAATTGAAAAATTTGAAGAATGGGATGGTTAAGTGAAAATTGGTGACCAATGATGGCTGATAGGCGATGAAAAGGCCTTCTTGAAAAGAATGTGACATGAAAAAGAAAGAAAAAAAAAGAGAATACAAAAAAATTGCTTTGAAAAAAAAAAGCGTTCTTGATATGAGAAAATACTTGTGAAACAATAGATGAATAGAGGGCTGAAAAATAAAGTGAAGAGTAGAAAATAATGAGTGATGAAATCTAAAAATGCAAAGTGCTTAGGGAAGTGTAAGTACCTATTATACAATTCTCCTACCCATCCCTTAGCCAACATTACAACCCGTTAAAGTTCTATTTGATTCTATTTGAGCATACTTAATTAGTAGAGATGTACATAATGGGCAAGCCTATGGTTCTTTGTGCATACATGTGAATTTCGTTGTGAGCGCGAGAGTTGTTCTTTGATACTAAGTCCTTAAATTGTATTCATTCTTTGATTTGAGTGTATGGACTATTTATCCTTGTGAGGGAACTTGTTTCATGATAGATAGGTGATGTTATTAGCTTCTTTGACAGAGTTGGTGAGCGAGCTTAAATTTGGTAAGTAAGAGTCCATCTCTGAGGTTAGGAGGTTAAAAGTTTGTTATTTGTTTGTAACTTGTATATCTTGCACGATGATGAGGAAGTGTATATATGATGGTTTGAGTTGCTATAGGCCTAATTGTTAGTATCTACCAAAGTGGTGGTGTTTCTAGGCTTGATTTATTGAGAGTGATTTTAATGCTTACTCGAGGACGAGCAAGAGTCAAAGTGTGGGATGTTGATGTTCGGCTAAAAATGCATATATTTACCCATTGTTATCTCATATTATAGTACTTTTAATCATCTTTTGAGTATTAGTTATATTATTTTGTGCTTAATATTATATTTTAATTGTGTAGGAATAAAGCGGTATGAAGATGAAGAGATTTGGAGCAAAATTAAATAAAACGCGGAAGAAAAAAAAATAATATAAGGAGGGGGGACACTATTTGGTGTTTGTCCCCCCAAGTGAAGACAAGAAAGCTTAAAAATTGCAATTGATGAAGTAACGAAAAAGGAATTGAAGGCAAGGGGATACGTAGGTAGCCCTATGGTTCGGTCACAACTCAATAAATTTTTTTTATTTCCCCCGAAGTTGGAAACTGGGGTAGAATTTTGAAGAGGACCCTCAAAATTCCGAAGTAATTTCAGCCGATCGCCATACGAGCAACAGTCAGAAGCATCAACCCATCAAACTGGGGCAAAATTTTGAGGAGGACCCTCAAAATTCCGTAGCGAGAGAGGTTGCAATGTCTCGAACCACGTCACAGTCGTCGGTTCATCTAAAAACTATTTTAACTATACGTTTATGCCATACTTTTACAAAAATCACGCATGTTTATTATTGAAATTGCTTCGTTCAGGAACGCTACCCCAATGATACAAATGGTATCACCAGATCAAAGCAGAACGAGTCAAGAAAAGCCAGCGGGGATGCGAACCAGCCTTTCCCCCTTTACAAAACTCACGATTTTTCTTTGAATGCAGGCATAAGAATTGCAAAATCATTGAACATACTGTACGCCCACAGAACAACATTGTTCAAGAATACAATTCTCCGAACCATTGCACTTACCAACACTCGCTATCAGCATGCACCCGTAATGTTCTGTATGTCACAACGCTCCCAGTGATCACCACGCCGCAATCTGCTATCAGATAAGAAACTCTAATGTCATCTGCTATTTTATTTCTTGCATAACGCTACTATTCTGCCTTCCGAGGTTAAGCTCTACCTCTATCTGCATCTGCATTGCTTAAGGCTACCATTCTGCCTTCCAACTTGCACAAGGCTACCATTCTGCCTTCCAACTTACATAAGGCTACTATTCTGACTTCCGAGGTTAAGTTCTACCTCTATCTGCATCTGCATTGCATAAGGCTACTATTCTGCCTTCTGAGATTAAGCTCTACCTCTATCTGTATCTGCATTGCATAAGGCTACTATTTGCCTTCCGAGGTTAAGCTCTACCTCTATCTGCATTTGCATTGCATAAGGCTACCATTCTGCCTTCTGAGACTAAACGCTGTCTCCATCCACTGTGACGACCCAAAGGGTCATCACCGGATTTCTATCTTTTCCGTGCTTCCGAGGCCTTGAAAACCTCATTTCTGCTTGCCTCAATTTGCGTGCGCAGTCCGGGCGCATAGCCGGAAAGCTTATATGTTAAATTCTGTGAAAAATTTCAAAATGTGGCTTTAAAATGATTAAAGTTGACTTTGGTCAACATTTTTGGTAAACGGACCCGGACCCGTGATTTGTCAGTCCCGGAGGGTCCCTAGAAAAATATGAGACTCGGGCATATGCCCGGAGTCGAATTTCGAGGTCGAGAGCCCGAGAAATGAATTTTTCTGTGAAATTGTTTTTTTTGAAATTATTAAGAAAAATGGAAATGAAAAATTGATTAAAAGACTATGGTATCGGGCTCGTATCTTGGTTCCGACGCCCGGTACAAGTCTTAAATATGTGTTAAGCGCTTTCTGCAAAGTTTGGTCGAAATCGGATGTCATTTGACGTGTTTCGGACCTAAATATCTAAAATTTGAAGTTATGAAGTTTGAAATGAAAATGATGATCTTGGGGCTTGATTCAATGATTTTGATGTTATTTTGGCGATTTGATCGCTCGAGTAAGTTCGTATGATGTTATTGAGTTAGTGTGTGTGATTGGTTAGGAG
>NW_017677224.1:26627-27574 GCF_001879085.1 Nicotiana attenuata
TCACATGGCACTTCAGAGGGTCGTGGTTCTCAGCCACATTATTCTGACCAGCAGCTTCACAGTTCCCCATCAGCACCTATCAGCGCACCACCACTCCGTTATTCTCAGCAGCCGAGGGCTTGTTTCACGTGTGGCGACACGAGGCACATTGCCAGGTATTGCCCTCGAGCTTCTGACAGCTCTCAGCAGCAGGGTCCTCGTCCTATGATACAGGCATTAGGTGATCCACAGCCTGCCCAGCCAGCTAGAGGCGGGGGTAGAGGCCGTAGAGGTGGAGGTAGAGATCATAGAGGTGGAGCTCGGACCGCCAGAGGTAGAGGCCAGCCAGCAGCCGATCGTCCCAGAGATATGATTCAGGGAGGTGGGGCCCAGCGCCGGTGTTATGCTCTTCCAGCCAGGCCAGAGGCTGAGTCTTCAGATGCAGTCATTACAGGTACTATTATGGTCTGTGATAGGGATGCTTCAGTGCTATTTGACCCTGGGTCTACGTATTCGTATGTGTCGTCCTATTTTGCACCCTACCTGGTTATGCCTAGTGATGCTTTGGGTATTCCTGTTTATGTATCTACACAGGTGGGTGATTCTATAGTGGTCGACCGAGTTCATCGTTCCTGTGTGAGTGTTTGAGGGTCTTGAGACCCGTGTTGATTTATTGCTCTTAGACATGGTGAATTTTGACGTTATATTAGGGATGGGTTGGTTGTCCCTGTATCATGCTATCTTAGATTGTCACGCAAAGACTGTGACCTTGGCTTTGCCAGATTTGCCCCGTTTGGAGTGGAGAGGGACCCCAGGGCATACCACCCGCAGAGTTATTTCATATGTGAAGGCTCGACGCATGGTCGAGAAGGGGTGTTTAGCTTATCTGGCGTATGTTCGTGATTCCAGCGCAGAGGTCCCTTCTATTGATTCTGTTCCTATTGTTCGGGAGTTCCCCGAGGTTTTCC
>NW_017677224.1:31144-32824 GCF_001879085.1 Nicotiana attenuata
CGGTCCGCGTGGCTAGGTTCAGAGGGCCAGTGGTTCAAGTCGACCAGCGCGGCCGCGTTCCAAATCAGTGCGGTCCGCGCTGGGTGGATTCAGAGAGTGTGAAATTCCAGCTCCTCAGCGCGGTCGCGGTGCACTTTTGTGCGGTCCGCGCTGAGTCTTCAAAAGGGTATATAAGGTCGGGATTTTCAGTTATTTTTCACTTTTTCAAAACCCAAAACACAAGAGGCGATTTTCCAAACGATTCTTCTTCTCCAAAACGATTGGTGAGTGATTTCTAACTCATTTTCTTTACTCCTTAACATCTTTAAACATAATTTCAAACTTCAAAACAAAGATTTTAATGGGGAAATTGGGAATTTAGGGTAGAACCTAGGTTTTCAAAAAAATTGGGGGTTTTGGACCTCAATTCGAGGTCCGATTCCAAAATAACTTACATATTTGAGTTCATGTGGGAATGGGTAATCGGGTTTTGGTTCGAACCTCGGGTTTTGACCACGTGGGCCCGAGGGCGTTTTGGGAATTTTGAGTAAAACTTTGGGAAATTCATTTTTCATGCAATCAAATTGATTCGATTAGCATTTGTTGATACATTCAAGTAATTTGTGACTAGATTCGAGCGGTTTGGTGGTGAATTCGAAGGTAAAGCTATACTAGAGGCTTGAGTTGAGTTTGGAGCATTTGAGGTAAGTGTTTGGTCTAACTTTCACTTGAGGGAATAGGAGTAGAGTCTTATTTGTTAATTCCTATTAGTCGAGTACGGTGTATAGGCATGGTGACGAGTATCTATACACTGGTGTCGAGTATGACCGTAAGTCCTAATTTGCTAAATTATCGAATCTGTAATTGTTATTTATGAGGAATTGGTTGGAAGTCTCTAATACTGAGCCAGTAATTGTTGAGACTAAGTGTGGATTTCATTGTTTTGAGTAGAGATTGAATGAGTTTGGTTATAGCTGGATCTCCCTTGTCGGGATAGTTTATTAAATTACATTGCTCCTTGCCGGGATAGTTTATTATATTACATGCTCCCTTGCCGGGATAGTTTATTGTATTACATTGCTCCCTTGCCGGGATAGTTTATGATATTACATTGCCCCCTTGCTGGGATAGTTGTTGTAACATCTTTCTCCCTTACCGGGATTATGTTGTGTATTGTGTTGAAATGGGATCGTGTGGCGCGCCAACCACGAGTTATTATGAAATGGGAACATGTGGCACGCCGACCACGTGATATTATGAAATGGGATCGTGTGGCACGCCGACCACGAGTTATTATGAAATGGGAACGTGTGGCACGCCGACCACGTGATATTATTATAATGGGAGCGTGTGGTACGCCTACCACGTGATGTAAGGAAATGGGATCGTGTTGCACGCCTGCAATGAGAGGGATATTGAAACAAGTGGAAGTGGTTTGTTCTCCCTTATTCTGTGTTAGAAGAAATCAGATGTAGTTTCTTTTGTTATTCCTGATATTCTGTTTTATCTGCTACCCCATGAGCATGTTTCCCCCTCCCAGTTTTAATTGTTTATTTTCCGCTATTATTTTGTTGTACTTGTATATATATATCTGCACAGGTTTATCTGGTAGTCTGGTCTAGCCTCGTCACTACTTCGCCGGGGTTAGGCTAGGCACTTACCAGCACATGGGGTCGGTTGTGTTGATGCTACACTCTGTGC
>NW_017677225.1:0-29935 GCF_001879085.1 Nicotiana attenuata
GAGCAGGTATTTATAGTGTGAGAAACATGCAGAAATAAGGTAAGGACTGTAATTCAGACATAATTGGAGGAATATGTGTCTTATTAAAATCAAATCAGTATCAAAGATTTCCTTTAATAAAGCAATTAAACCAAACGGTAGCATGCAACTGTTAAATAAGAAAAGAAATCACGCAGGGCTGGACATGACAAATAAGGAAATATTTTAGCACAGTACGAGTATACCACATGTATTACGGGTTAAGTTCATGAGACCTTAATTAAGGAAAGGTCTGTAAGAATCCCATACTAATGTAATTAAGGTAATGGGATCAAATCAACTTAAGTAGAAAGGCAGGGTCGAAAGGAAAATATTTCAACAAGTCCAAGAAACAAAGGAAATCAAAACAATAAAGGAAAGAATCAATTCAAGAGTGCAATCAAAGTTACACAAAGAGATTTGAAATCAGTCCACAATCAAGGTTATTTTGAGAGGGAAATTTGACCTATAAAGAGTGCATAAACATTAAGCATGCGAGGCTAGATTTAAGACAAAGAAGAGTGTCATGCAATCAAAGAAAATCAGTGAGTAGAGGACCATAGGAACATGGTAGTCATCTCAAAGAAGAGGGAATACCAGATAGCATGCGAAAGGTCAAGTAAAGAGGTCAGAATCGTATGAAGAAACAAAGTTGACACAAAGATTTCGAAACTCAGTCGAACAGTAGAGGAAGCAACTTCAGGAACTCAAATAGGTCCAAAGAGACTAGGGTTTTGAAATCAACACGTTCAGAGATAAGAAACAAACAAATCACATAACAAATAACCTCAAAACTCGAATGAACCCCAAATTCTAGGGTTTTTTACCATTAATCGAGTCTAGAGATGAAGACAAGTAAGTCAGGCAAAAATATTAATGGAATAAGAGCAGAAATCATAAAGGAACACGTATTTCCCAGTAGAAGAAACTCATGAATAACATAATAAAGAACAATCATGCAAAAAATACAGTAGAAGAACTCATAAGAACAAGATAGAAGAAACACAGTAGAAGAAACACATAAGGATCATAGAAGAGACATAGCAGAAGAAACATATAAGCATCACAGTAGAGCATGCTAAAAGAGTCAAAGAAACCCTAAATCGGGGAAGATGAAAAGGTTAAAAAGCAAGTTTTGAAAGAAACTTTTGAGAAAACGTTTGAGACCCTAAGATAAACACAGATCTAGGATAGATCTAGAGAAATCAGGAGAACCTCGAAAGGTTAGGGTTTCAGAAGAAACCTAGAAGTGAGAAAGGCTTGGAAAACTCGTGGATCTAAGCCGTAGAAGTTAGACTCAGGCTCGAACGTCCACGATATGCCGGAGTAAAGCTGGAGACGACCATGGAACTCTGAATCGAAGGAGATCTGGGTAGAGATCTTCATGGTCAGGCCTTGAATCTTCAGAAAACCGGTGTATAAGAGCACCAGGGGGTGGGTGTGAGATCCCCTTAGCTTTGGTGGCCATAGATTCCGGTGGATCTCTGGTCTGAGACGGCAAGAGGCGGCTAGGGTTTGAGAACCCTTGAGAGAATTTGAGAGAGTGGAGGGTTTCAGAGGCGGCGGTTGGTGAGAAATGAGGTAGGGTAAAGGGGTTTTTTGAATTAAAAAAGGAAAGGGGCGAGGGGAGCCGTTGATCTAAATGGGTTAAATGGGGATCGGGTTTGGGTATGATAAGAAAGGGTATGGGTCGGGTTATAATAAAATTGGGTTGTGGGTTTTTGGGGTTGAGATTGGGGGTCCAATTTGGGCTAAAGTTGAAATACAAAAGGGCTGTCATTTAAATAGCCAGTTTTCCCGTTTTAATTTATAAAAATAGTAAAAAATGACTTGAAAATAAATTAAAGTTATTGGACCAATTAATAACATATAAATATTAATGTAAAAATACTAAAAGTGATTTTATAATTATAGAATGCTGTTAATCGTAAAAATAGGCTATAACTACAGTTATATGGAATTAGCTTAAAAAATACCAAATAAATGTATAAAAATATACAAAAATTACCCCAATTATATCTTAGGGTAAATATGAGAATGAAATAAATTATTCACTAAAAAATGCTAGTTTGGGAATAATTATTAAATTTTGTAGTATTAAAATAGACAATAAATTGGTTTTAAAATCTTAAAAAATAAAGGAAAGATACCAAAACATTGGGGCATGCTTATATATGCTTGTACATGCTATTTTGAAAGTATTTTGCATATATAAAAAATATAGGGAAAAATTGGGTATCAACAGTATCGGGCCCATATGTTGATTCCGGAACCCGGTACAGGTCTAAAATAACATTTAAGACTTGCCTGCAAAATTTGGTGTCAATCCGAGTAGTTTAAGCATGTTTCGGCACGTTAGAAGTGAATTAAGAACTTGAAGTTCATAAGTTTGAATCAATTGGTTTTAGGGGGTGATTCTTAGATTTAGCGTTGTTTCGGGCGTTCCGAAGGTTCGAGCGAGTCCGTTTCATGATTTCAAACTTGTCGGTATGTTCGGGCGGGGCCCAGGAGCCCCGAGCGTCAATCGAACGAGGCTCGAGTGAAGTTTGAAAATTTGAGAAGAACTGAAGCTTCAGGTTGCTGTCATAACCGCACCTGCGGTTGGTCAGTCGCAGGTGCGAGACCGCAGAAGCGGTAGCTCCCTCGCAGATGCAGCCAAGGCTAGCCCAGTCAAAACCACAGAAGTGGATTGTTAGCTGCAGAAGCGCCTGCGCAGAAGCGGCTTCAAGACCGCACAAGCGGTCCCAGCTCGCTTGGCCAATTCCGCAGATGCGGCCTTTCTCTCGCAGAAGCGGGACCGCAGATGCGGTCCCCTGACCGCATATGCGGAAATCACTGAAGCAGTGAGTTCATTTAATACGGGCTCTAAGTCATTTTGGCCATTTTTCACTCACCATTGGGCAATTTTGGAAGCTTTTGAGAGAGGATTTCAACATAGCACCTTGAGGTAAGTTCATCCTTCTTATTTCTAAGTTTAAATACTTGAGTTTTGGGTAGATTAACACACCAAGATTAGGAGAAATCAAGGGGTTAGAGCAAAACCTAGGGTTTTGATGAAACTTATATTTTACCACGAAATTTGTTATGGAATGGAGTAGAAATCATATATTATTGATCCTTAGGTTATAGAGAACAACTTCCTTCGAAAAATTTCGGAATCCGGGCACGTGGGCCCGGGGTCGGATTTTAGGAAACTTGCGTTAGGGGTTGGGAAATTACTTTAGTAATTAAAATGCGTATTCCTGAGCCTGTATGGACTAGTTCCTACTTCGTTTAATTAGTTTCGGATCGTGCGGTTCCAAATTGAGGGTTGAGCACGTTCTTGATATTGGAAGTACGCTTGAGTCTCCTATCTAACCTTGTAAGAGGGAATTGTCCCCATAGGTGTAACAATTGAATAATTTGCCACTAAATGCGGGGGCTACGTACGTACTAGGTGACGAGAGTCCGTGCGTAGCTACTATTATGCTTAAGTCCGGGTAGTTTAGGACCCAAATCATGCTTTATGTGATGTTCTTGTGACTCTATGTTTAATTTGGGGAATTTCTTAAATCATGTTGAATGTGATAGAAGAGTCTAATAAGAAGCACCTCCTTTCTTGGCCTTTAAAACAGAAATTTGGTATTTTCATGAGCAATTGCTCTCCTGATATATATATTCTTGTCTATCTGTCGTTGTGCTTAAATACATTTGACCGTGTCGCATGGATGATTCGCGAGTGGGGTAATAGATGCATCTATGGTTTGCGCCGTTCGACCCTCCGGTAGTGCACACTTTATTTTTCATGTTGGATCGGACCGTATGACCTCGGCACTACTTGCGTATGCTTATTGCTTGGTATATTGTTGTGATCGGAACTTTTTTATATGCCCTGAAATGTAAATGGTTAACTATGATATCATCTAGTAAAGGACCTGTTGCCTCATGTTGTATATTGTTAGTCATTGTGCTATCCATGCTTAGTATATCACTTATCATATTATTTGACCCTAGTAAATGTCATGTCGACCTCTCGTCTCTACTTCTTCGAGATTAGACAGGATACTTACTGGGTACATATTGTTTATGGACTCATACTACACTTCTGTACTTAATTGTACAGGATCTGAGGCAGGTACATCTGGTTACGTGGCTGGTGCATATCCTTGATCCGGCCGAGATTCCACAGTGAGCTGCTCCCTTCGTACGCCGTTCAGCAGCCCGATGGAGACTTTTCTTTACTTTTGGCTGTCTACTCTATTTGGGACAGGAGTATAGTGTTATTCTTTTGTATATTCTGCTAGCTGCCCATGCACTTGTGACACCGGGTCTTGGCACACACATTAGTAGACATTTCTTTTGGGAATTGTATAATTATTTTGGTACATAACTGATTATCACTCGTTTTAACTTCAAGTTTAGAAATTGTGGTACTTATTTCGGTAAAGTAAAATGAACATTTATTGATTTTTCCGCGTTGGCTTGCTTGACAATTGTGTTGGGTGCCATCACGACCTATAATGGAGATTGGGTCGTTACACCATTCCCCAAATAAGACTTTATGTACTTGCTTTTACTGATTTATGACTTGCGGGGATGGTTGGTTCAGGATTTGGAGGAGTTTGGGTTGAAATTGGAACACTTGGTTCCTTAAGGTTGGCTTAAAAGGCCAAGTTTGACTTCGGTCCACATTTTGAGTAAACAACCTCCGAATTAGGATTTGAAGGTTCCAACGGATTCTTATGATGATTTCAGACTTGGGCGTATGTCCGCATCGGGTTTTGGATGACCCGGGAGTGTTTTGGAACCTAATAGTGAAAGTTGATTCCTTAAGGATTTTTGAAGTTCTTTAAATTTAGTTTGAAGAGGGTTTTTGTGATATCGAGGTCCGAACGGAATTCCGAGATCGGGAATAGTTCCGTAATGTCATTTAACACTTGCACGCAAAATTTTGCATCAATCCGAGTAGTATAAGTACGTTTCAGCACATTCGAAATAGATTGAAGAACTTGAAGTTCATAAGTTTGATTCAATTGGTATTAGGGTGTGATTCTTAGATTTAGCGTTGTTTCGGGCGTTCGAGGGTTCGAGCGGGTTTGTTTTATGATTCCAAACTCGTTGGTATGTTCGGGCGGGGCCCCGACCCCGAGCGTCAATCGAACGAGGCTCGAGCTAAGTTGAAAATTTAAGAAGGAGCTCAAGCTCCAGTTCTGTCATAACCGCACCTGCGGTTGGCCAGCCGCAAGTGCGAGCCCGCAGAAGCGGCTTAGCCATCGCAGATGCGACCCAAGGGGAGGAGCCCAGGTTCCGCAGATGCGGCTCCTCTTTCGCAGAAGCGGTCACCAGACCGTACATGCGGCCCCAGCTAGCCCGGCCCAATTCCGCAGAAGCGGACGATCCCACGCAGAAGCAAGACCGCAGATGCGGTCCCCTAACCGCAGGTGCGGAAATCGCTAAAGGCAGTGGCCTTCATTTAATACGGGAATGTGTCATTTTTTACACATTTCACTCCATTCTTGGGCGATTTGGGAGCTTCAAAAGGGGAGATTTTAGCCTGGCTTTATGAGGTAAGTTATTTCTACTTAATGTGAGTTTAATACATAGTTAATGGGTAGATTACAACATGTAAATTAGTGGAAATTATGGGTTTAGAGTAAAACCTAGGGTTATGATAAAAACAAGATTTAATCACGAAATTCGTTATGGAATGAAGTAAATATCATATATTCTTGATCCTTAGGTTATGGATAACAACTTTCTTCAAAAATTTCCGGAATCCGGTCACGTGGGCCCGGGGATGAATTTTAGGAACCTTGCATTTAGGGTTGGGAATTACTTTAGTAGATAGAAATGAACTCTTGAGCACGTATTGACTAGTTCTTACCCATTTGAATAGTTTTGGATCGTTCGGCTCCGATTTGAGCGTTTAAGCGCATTCTTGAATTTAAAAGTAAGCTTTGGGGCAAGGTAAGTCTCCTTTCTAACCTTGTAAGAGGGAATTATCCCCATAGGTGAATTAATTGGTTATGTGCTTCTATTTGTGGGGGCTACGTACGCACGAGGTGATCAGAGTCCGTGCGTAGCTACTATTATGCTTAAGTCCGGGTTGTCTAGGACCCAAAAGCATGCTTTACTTGCCGTACTTGCAACTTGGTTGTCAATTTGAATTTCGTAAATCATATTGAACTTGGCAAATGAATTTCTAAAAAGTTAAACATCATTTTCTTGACCGTTAAAGAGAAATTAACATTACTTTGGGTAATTGCCTTACTGATGAATTCTTGATTGACTGTTTGATGTGTTTATTTGTATTTGACCGCGTCACATGTATGATTCGTGAGTGGGGTAATAGATGCATCTATGGTTCGCGCCATTCTACCCTCCAGCAGTGCACACTTTATTACTATGTTGGATCGGGCCATACAACCTCGGCATTATTTGCGCATGTTATTTGCTTAGTACTTTCTGTGATTTGAACTACTTTAAATGCCTTGAAATATAGATTGTTAACTGAAATGTCAGAAATTGAAATATTATTTATGAAAGAACCTATCACTTCCTGTTATTAACTGTTATTTATTCATGACATCTGTGTTTAGCGTACCATTAAAATTATATTATTATTGACCCTAGTAAGTGTCAAGTTGACCCCTCGTCACTACTTCTTCGAGGTTAGACTGGATACTTACTGAGTACATATTGTTTATGTACTCATACTACACTTCTGTACTTAAATGTACAGGATCTGAGGCAGGTGCATCTAGCTTCCAGTTCGGCGCGCGTTCCTGATACTTGACCGAGATTCCACGGTGAGCTGCCCCTTCTGAATCGTTCAGCAGCATGCCGGAGTCTCTCCTTTTGCTATTACTGTCTATTCTATTTCAGGCAGTAGATTAGTGATATTCTTTTCTACATTCTACTAGTTGCCCTCGTACTTGTGACACTAGTTCCTGGCACACACATTAGTAGACTATTATATTTTGGGTTGTATTCATATTGTTATGATCCCCTTTAGTCTTTCCCGATTCAGTCGCCTTATAATTTGTTAGTTATCGATTGTTTTGAATTTAAGTTAAGTAAATGCCGAGAGTGATTATATAAAAGAATGAGAACTCACTAGTTGATTAGGATTGGCTTACCTAACAACGGTGTTGTGCGTCATCACGACCTATAATGGAAATTGGGTCGTGACAGGTATACAAGAGATGTGATTTGAGGGTAATGCGGATGACAATTGGGTAACTAGGAGTTGTTTGTAGTTGTTAGGTTTTGTTTTAAGAGTTTTTAGCAACAAAAAAAAGGTTTTGTTTTAAGAGTTGTGACTATTGATGTGAAGAATTTAAAGTGTTAAAACATAGAAACATATTTCTTCTGAATAGGTGCCTGATGGAAGGTTGCGTTTTGTAGGCTTTAGTTTTTTATTTATATTTAAAAAAACTATTTATAGGTTAATTAAAGGATACATGGTAATTTAACTTTTGGCTCAGGGCTTCCCACTTTAATATAGTATAAATATAGATATAGATTAAGAAAATTATTAAATATCTAACTGTTACAAAATAATAAAAGAAGAAGAAGAATATTGCAGAGAAAAGTAGGGAGAGAGAATTCTTATTGATTTGAGATGAATTACAATGGAATAGAACCCTCTATTTATAGGGAGATGGTGACCTAGCCACCAAGTAATAAACCCTAGAATCTCTCTAAATATAGACATTCACCATAAATATAATTCTATTTATAACACTCCCCCTTGAATGTCTATTTAATAGATAATGTGTCTCGTTAAAACCTTAACTAAAATAAAACCCAATGGAAAAAAAATTCTAGAGAAGGAAAAAAAGTACACATATCTAACAATACGCCTTTTGGTTGCCTCGTTAAAAACCTTGCAAGGAAAACCCAGTGGAACAAAACCTTGTAAGGAAAAAAGAGTACAACGCGTATTAACTCCCCCTCATGAGAGCATCAATTCACATCCTCAAGCATTTGCATTCCAGTCTTGTGCACCATCTTCAAAAGATCTTTGGTAGAGATTTGATAAACAAATCAGCCATATTAACTTGAATGAATATATTGCACCTTGAAATCATCATTCTTGATAGATGTATTTTCTTCATATGATCTTGTTGGAATCTTCAGTTCAATATCTTCACATAGAGGTGAAAACTCTTGCTATCATATTATCATGCATATAGTTATAGCAAGATACATTTGTTCACAAATTGCACTGAGTAAGTGGTACTTCAAGATCAAGAATTGTATATACTTCAAGCAACTTAAATCCTTCATGGATTGTCATATAAGTTAAGTCATATAAGTCATATAATAGACTTTAGATGCATATCAAGTTTTCATGTCATGCTAGACATATAAGATATCGAAAACTGATTGCACATACCATTGACTTATACTTTCAAGTGTTTGAACTACATGTTCAAAACTACATGTCTTTCAAATGAAACCAATTCTATTCGAATTGTTTCTTCAGACTTAAGATCCTCATATATATATTTAGCGCTATCATTGATGTCGTCGACAAACATTTTATATCAGTTTCAATATTTTTTTTCATAGACATAACATAGAGATCTCTTCATTCATATTTTCAGGTACCTGAATCTCTCTTGAGATTTTATGAAGTGTTATGTCATATGATCTTCTAGATCACTTGCCTCCTTTATTATGATCATTTGCTCATCTTCTTTATCAAGAAGTTTATTTGAAACCGATTTGTCTATATGCTTTAAGCGTACTATAGACTTTGTCCTTCTAGGACTTAATAGGAGCATTTGCATTGAGAATATAGTTACTTTCTTTGGGTCAGCAAATGCGTCTGACATGCTTTGCAATATATTGCAAATGAATTATCCTTTTATCAAATATCTAACTGTTATAAAATAATAAAAGAAGAAGAAGAATATTGCAGAGAAAAGTAGGGAGAGAGAATTCTTATTGATTTGAGATGAATTACAATGGAATAGAACCCTCTATTTATAGGGAGATGGTGACTTAGCCACCAAGTAATAAACCCTAGAATCTCTCTAAATATAGACATTCACCATAAATACAATTCTATTTATAACACTAACCTTGTATTCAGTAATTAAGATAAGGTATGATTTAAGTTCGAAATTCATAAATTTCAAATCTTGACTCAGCTTATATGGAAGGAAAAATAAAAGAACGAGACAGAGACAGAGACAGATGGGCCGGTGCAAGCCGAGGACTTGAGGAGCATGCGTAACAGTGGTGGCTAGGTGTTCATCCGGAACCACTGCATATATAGGGCCACAACTGTTGTTTCACTATCAACACAAAACTTTATGTTTCACCACCAAATGACAAACATTGCCGGCTCTGACCCAACAATATCTCTGTCTATTCGACATGTATATATTTTATTAGCAATAGTACTTTTTAAATCATTTTAAGATGCTCCAGAATTTTATTTAACATCTTATTTTATTTTACCTAAATTTTGAAAATTCAGATTGTAAAATATTTATGCTTTTGCTTAATATTTTTATGACATGCATAGGTTCATTCTTTAAAAAAAAAAAAGTTATACCAAATTTCAAAAGAGCTGCAAAATATATAAGAATACCTTCATTCGAGTATGTTTGGCTTAGCTCGACGACTTGCTTAGTTTCGTACTAAATGATTTATTAAACATCATCTCTATGATAATCAAAGCTCCTTTTATGTAGTTTTTTATATGAAAAGTATATAATTTTTCACTTGTAGAATCCCTATATTACATTGAATATTCTATATTTACGAAAAAAGAACTTCCAAACTTTTACTCTATCTAACATTCCAGTTAATTTGTTAATATCAATATATTCATGAGCGGACCCACGTGTTACTAAGCGGGTTAAGTTGAACCCCGCTTTATCAAAAAATAATAGTGTGTTCATCAGTAACTTATGTTTAAAATAGAGAACATACGTATATATTGCTATATATGTGAACCCACTTGTTGCAAACGTTACGTCTGTAAACATGGTCATGCGGGTTCAAAGCATCAGTGAGGTCATGTGTTCGAGTCCTGATCACTAGACCTGCAAAGGCCTAGTGAACTACCGCGCCTTTGCAGGTCAATCTAACCGGTAACCGCAACTTACCATGTCTTTGCATCTGGGCTTTTCTTTAACTTTCCTGCAGTAAAATCTATACCTAAATTTCAAACTATCTTTCTTGTAGCTCAGTGCTGCAGGTGCATTTGCAAGATTCTGCAGTTAGCAGGTTTGGACCACTGAATTATCATTGACATTGAATTTGCACTCCACTATTTTCCTATACGTTGTGTGATGTCATAGACAAAATTAACGAAGTGAAAACACCCTTGCTTTCATGGTGCAGCAGGGATGTTATTTCATGTACAGTTGTGTGGTCTCGAAAGAAAAGAAAAAAAGAGAACCACTATTGTGTGCGTCATGTATGTGTAATAAAGGTAAATTTTACTTTGTCTAAAAAATAGTTCGCTGAAAAGGCCTAAATCGTGTTAGAGCAAGGATTGACTTAAAGGGTGGAAACTATTGATAAGTTGCAAGGCTAAAAGTGTAACAAAAGTTATACTTTTCTCAAAAAATTACCTTTCATAAGAAAGAAAAAAGAGTACAAAAATCCAAATTAATCCATCAGCCTATATTTAATTGTTAGGATGCCTTTTTATTTTATTTTTTATTTTTTTCTAATTGAATTATTTGGAGTTCAAGAAATCACATAACCTTTTTCTTTTGGTGGATATTATTCAAATCATGCAATTTTCAAATTTGGGTTTAGAGACCTGAGCGCCCTATTGACAATTCAAATTAATTTTATCTGCTTAAAATCTTTAATTTCTTAAACTTCTATTAGAAGCACAGTCACTTGCTTGCCACTGCTAAAATGCAACGATTATCTAAGGGCTTCAATGGAGGATGATTCTAGAAGTAATTGAGAGAGAGGGTTGGTGAATTAGAAAGATCAAAGCCACTGTTCTATTGATCTTCAGCAACGTTCATACAAGGAACTAAAGAAGAAGAAGATTAATGAAAAGTAAAATGACTAATCTACCCTTAACTTACATTAACAACTCTAACTACTCTTAACAGCCTAACTAACTGATCACATGCATGGCACATGACGTTACAATATGCCCCCTCAAGCTGTAGGGTACAAAACGTGGAACACTCCAAGCTTGCCAAGCAGATGAACATGTTGAGTTGTCCCCAAAGCCTTGGTCAGCAAGTCTGCTTGTTGCTCTTTAGTGTTGACATGCACTGCTTTGACTGTTCCTTCCTTGATTTGTCCCGAATAAAATGGAAATCGATCTCTATATGCTTGGTTCTTTCATGAAGTACAGGATTTGCTGCAAGTTGAATAGCTGATTTGCTATCACTGAAGATTGTAACTGGTTGAGCTATGCCCTCACCCAGCTCCTTGAATAAGCCAAGTAACCAGGTTACCTCAGCAATGATGGTTACCATACTCCTGTACACTGCCTCAGCTGAACTCCTTGAGACAGTTTGATGTTTCTTCGACTTCTAAGAGACCATTGAATCTCCAAACTTGACGACATAGCCAGTGACTGATCTCCTAGTATTCAGACATGCAGCCCAGTCAGAGTCACACCAACAAGTGAATGTCTCTGCATAATCTGACCTCATCAAAATCCCTTGTCCTAAAGCATTTTTCAGGTATCTTTCAACCCTTAAGGCAGCATTGTCACGCCCCATTTTTTCTCGCGGAGTCCGAGTTTCGATATTTTGGGACAACTCCTTTCCTTTTGGGAATTGGGTATGAGATTTGAAGAGTTACCACCTAACGGATTAAGGTGCGTTAGGGCACCTAGAATAATTAACTCGTGAAACCAGTTTACATTACCAGAGATCGGGTAAAGGCTCGAATTACCTTGAGGGAAAGGTTTTAGGCACCCCTCGAGGTCCACAACGGTGGGTCCCGGCCAAACTCAATTTAAGCAAATTAGTCTTTAAGGAAGTAAAGCAGTTTAAACAAATAGAGATTATTTTTTGAACGGGAATTAAAGGGGTCATAAGTTTATTAGCCAATAGGATCACTTCCATGCAATACTCGGTAACCTTCCCTAAATTGAGGTGTTACGCGTTGCATTAGCGCACAGGTCATCATCTCCTTTACTAAGCAATTACCCTCCTCTTTTCCAATTATTACCTAAGCGTTCTAATAACATCCAGTACGTACCTTGTGCGTGCATTACCCGTCCCTTACCTCTAGCCCTGGAGGTGTTTAGGACCTCTATTTAAGTCGGTTCTAGACTCACCTATGTTGTTTAAAAAGGAGAAAACTAAGTGATAAACAAAAGTCAAGTAGAATTGTCACATAAGGAGCAATAAAGTGGGCTAATGTTAACCTCCACAGATAGACAAACAAATGCACGCTGTTCAACTAGCAATTTTAAATAATTTTAGGATCCTATAGGCAGGATATCTAAATGAGCACAAGCAGAAGATACAGTAGTTTTATTAAAGCGAGCAGATGAGTACCTATCAGTTTGCCTACTGATTTTATTAAACCCTGAATCTGGGCATTCTCAGGCAGTAAAAGTATCAGAATTTAGGCCCAAAATCATTAGTAACCCTACAGATTTGCCTAAGTGATTAATAGAATCCTATAGACATGCTTTCTAATTTACAGAATCAGTTAATTCCTACAAACATGATTTCTAGGTGTTGGGATTGATTTACTTATTTCTTATAGTCATGATACCTAAATTACAGAAACTGATTTTAAAAAACCTATAGGCATGATATCTAAATTGCAGAAATTGACTTTTACTTCCTATAGGCATGATATCTAAATTGCAGAAATTGACTTTTATTTCCTATAGTCATGATATCTAAATTGCAGAAACTGATTTTTATATATCTCCTATAGGCATGATTTCTAAGTGTTGACTTGATTTAAACTCCTATAAACATGATCTCTAAGTTTCCGAATTGATTTCACCCTATAGGTATGATATCTAAGTTGAAACTGAGTTCATATCTCCCATAGGCATGATATCTATTAATCATGTGTGAGCAGAAAATTTTAAAAAAATTGCCAGGAAAGTTTGTTAATCAAACAGACAGAATCCTATAGACATGGTCGCTAATGCACATTGAGTTGGACATACGTGTAGATCCTACAAAAAGGATTTATAATATGCATAATTAAACGTAAAGTCCTATAAGTAGGGTTCTAACACGCGGATGTGCAGCACAGAATCACATTGATCATAAAATTCCTATAGGCAAGATCTCTAAACACAATACAGTATCCACATAATGCAATTAGCATAGTTAAGTCCTATAGGCAGGATTTCTACCCAATTTCAACAAAGATATAAGAATAGACCCCCGGCTTTTGCTGATAAGCCCCAAATCTGTTTATTACAAAGATCATTACAGCCCGGAATGAATAAATTACATAACAACATCCGTTACACTATAGGGAGCCTTCATAGGCCCAAATAACAACCTGGCAACCAGGCCTTCGAACATAGCAACTGTGAGCATAATGGAAGTCCATCCATAGCACATAAAACTGGGAACCAGGCCTTCGAACATAGCAACTGTGAACATAATGGCAGTCCATCCATAGCACATAAAACTGGGTTCCTGGTGTGTCAAAGTTCCCAAGGGCCTCAGAGACCCCGGACAATGCTCACACCAGAATCAGATGTTCAACACAACATTCATAAAGGATTGGAAAACCAGCCCCAATGTGTCAGAGTTCAAAGGAGTCTCAGGGACCCTAAGCAGTGCTCACACTGGGGTGGTAGGAACCTAAGGGACTAAGAGTAGCCATTTGAGAACTAGTACATGGAAGGTAAGGGGCTGCTTTAGGAAAACAGTTTAATTTTAAGAAGCAAGTAGATTCAGACTACAGGGTCGCAAACAGAGTTGTACAAACAGAATCCATATTCAGCACATGATTCAAACAGATTGGTGTTTGTTTAAATTGGATACTTATATCAGTAATTACAAAAGCAAGCACACTTGAATTAATAGACAGAATTAGCTACATATTAATTACATGCTTACAGTATCCATCCATGTTCAGAACAAGGAATATACAACTGATTTAGACAGGGCTTCACATTATTAGAGATAACTTAGTTTAGCATGATCAAGCAGAGTCAGGCAGTCACATAGCAAACAGAATCATGCTAGGAATTGAAGTAAGTTAATCAAACAATGCATAGAGACAGGAATTGCAAAGGTTAGAACATACCAGTTGAGAAGAAAAGAAAGTAAAGATGCAGTAGCAGTTAAGTTCCAGAACAATTTGGCCTTGGCTTTCATCCGGCCAAATAATAGCCACTTAGTACAGAAATCAGAACAAGAGCAAGAAAGAGTTTTAGTTTTTTAGTGAGAATAGGAGAGTTCGGATGTCTCTAAAGGGGAGAGGGGAAGGGTTTTTATACCATGCAATAGAGCAAAACAAACAAGGTAATGAAAATCAATTAACAATCAATTAAGGTCAGCATGAATCAATTAACAAGACAGAATCGAGTAAAGTCAGGCTAGTACTACTTGATTTAAGGAAAACCTCATACGGAATTGATTAGTAATTAAGTATTAGGTTACATAAGGTAAAGAAATAATTCCAGAATCAATTAGGAACTTAATTTAGGGGTAGATAGTACATAGCTCGGTCAATTAGCGAGCAATCAGGCAAGTACTATTCCGAATAAGGTAAGTATCATATAGAACCAATTATCAATCAACAAACAAGGTGAAGAAATAAAGGAACAAGGTAGGATGAACAGAATAAGCAAAGTATCAGTACATACGAGATGAGAAAGATTAAATCTTGGTAAAGCTTTCAGAAGCCCTAATTTTGGGGTAAATAAAACTAGCCAACAATTAACGGCAAGAGTGAAAGATGCATAGAAGCAAATAGACAAAAACATTTAAAGGAAAAAATACCAAATAATGACAACCCTAACTTAATGTAAGCAAAAGAAAAAGTAGAAACACAAAAGCTTTGATAAATACACGAAGACATATAGACGGAAATAATTAAGGCTTGAACCATATTTTGTTCGAAAAATCAAAACCCTAGATTTTAGGGTAACTAAAATCAGTGTAGAAAACATAAAGGGAAACTATAATAGAGGTGGAAACACATAGATTTAGTTCGTCTTTAAGAAATCAAAAACCCTAAATTTTAGGGTAAACAAAATCAATCAGAAATAGTAAAGAAAAATATGAACACAGAGGTAGAGATACTGAAACGTTAAAGGAAAAAATACAATGGAAGAAAAACCATTTAGATCTAGAAAGATCTTGAACCCTAGTTTTAGGGTAAGTAGAAGATTTAACAAAAAATGGACGGATTAGTGAGTAATAGAGCAAAATATAGGTGGAGAGTAGCATAAAACAAACAGAATCGGACCAGATCTAGTCCCAATCAAGACATGAGACCCTAACTGAAAGATACAAAAATATTCGTACTCACAGAGATTAGGAGGAACACAGATGGAAACAACCACAACATAAGAGATTTTGAACCAGATCTAGTCGGCATCTCTCGAGATTAACTTGCCATTTGAGGCAAACCAGTCAAATAATATCAAAACGAGTAGCTGGTGAAGAGGTAAGGCCAGATATGGTAAGTAATCAAAGAATGATTCCATTTCTGTATAGGAATCGTTAGGAGATTGGTGAGGGTGGGTTAGGGTTTGAGAGGTGAGGGAGAGATGAGAGCATTTGAAGGCGGCGGAACAGATAAAATGGGGTTAGGGTTAGGGTGGAGGGATATAATTAAAAGGGGTGAAGGGCTGTGAGCCGTTGATCTGAAGATCAACGGGTGTGATTTAAAGAAGGAGATGGGTTGGTCTTGAAATGGTTATGGGGACTGGGTTAATGGGTTTGGGTCAAAGGTAATTGGGCTAGGTAAATTGGGCTAGTCTAGGTCCGAAATTAATTGGAAAAAGGGCTAGATTTTAACTACCCAATTAAATCAATAAAAATAATTTATTAAAATAATTAGTAAATAATAAAAATATTATTTGTGCATAAAAATAATTTAAAATAATTACTTAACACCGTAAAATATAAAAGGTCATTTTTCTGTATAGATAATGTAATTATGCACATGCATGGGCTATTATTGTAAAAATGTGCAATTCTAGTTTAAAAAATGCAAAAGTAATTATAAAAATGCAATTAAAATATTTATGCGCTATTTGGGCATAAATGATGAATTTAGATGAGTAATTCATCATAACAATATAATATGAGGGATAATTATTGGACATTTGTATAGTAAAAATGCAGAAATAAATTGGTTGAAAGCCTTTAAAATTATAGAAAAATTATAGAGATGCTCGTGCATGTCTGTAAATGCATGTGCACTATTTTTGCACATAAAAAATATATGAGGGAAAAATTGGGTATCAACAGCTGCCCCTCTTTACCCGGGAAGGATGAAAGAGTTGTCGGGTAAAGAAATGATGACCAGTTTTGGCCGAATGGGGGGTGTTTTGAAAAACATAGGCCTTACCCTGGTCTCTGAGCTGCCTACATATCCCTGATTTTACAGGAATCAGGCCATGTGTAGTTCTGGATCCACCGGTGAATGAAACTGGTGGAATTGCTATAGGAACGGTAGTATGTTACGGAAAAGGTTCTTTAGTGAAGGGTGGTATCCGATGGGTTTCCGCGGAGTTATGAAGGCGAATCTAAATTGTAACGGACGTATTATAAGGCAGATATCTGAACGGTCACAGAGTAAAGGCGGGTAGTTGATGGGAATCGGTTAAATGGCAGAGTATAAGTGGTACGAGCGGAAACCGGAGCGAAGGTTGCTCCTGTTTGAAGAACGGTTACTTCCTGGGTTACCTACAAAACTTAAAACATGATGCACATTCCCTTTGGACCATGAAAGGTTGTCTTTGGACAGTGAGGATGACGTCCTTAGACCAAGATGTCCCGGTCCATGAATCATTAGATAAGAGATTCGCATGCCATGGAATGATGTTCTCGGGCCATGAAAATGGTGCCTCTGAACCATGACGCCTTTGAATAATGATGTGCAGTATTGAGAGATCCTCAGGCCATGACCTGGTGTCTTCAGGATATGAGAATGATGCCTTCGACTATGACGCCTTTGGACAAATTGGCTATACATCAGCCCATGAAATGCAGAGACATGATGCCAAAGGTAATAACAAGGCGAAGCTTAGCCTTGTGCAGAGTTTTGGGGACAGAGCTTAGCCTCGAGAAAAGAGGATAATAGAAAGTATAGAATAGAGCAACACTTATGCAGGGGAAGACAATGCTTAGTCCCATGAGAAGGCAGTGCTTAGCCTTATGCAAATATGGAGGTAGGGCTTAGCCTCATGCAAGGATCGAGATAGGGCTTAGCCTCATGTAGAGAGAAGGCAATGCTTTGCCTTATGCAAATACGCAGGCAGGTCTTAGCCTCATGCAAGGATCGAGACATGGCTTAGTCTCATGCAGAGAGAAGGCAATGCTTAGCCTTATGCAAATGTAGAGGCAGGGGCTTATCCTCATGCAAGATTTGAGACAGGGCTTAGTCTCATGCAAAGAGAAGGCAATGCTTAGCCTTATGCAAATGTGGAGGCAGGGCTTAGCCTCATGCAAGATTCGAGACATAGCTTAGTCTCATGCAAAGAGAAGGCAATGCTTAGCCTTATGAAAAAGTGGAGGCAGGGCTTAGCCTTATGAAAAAGTGGAGGCAGGGCTTAACCTCATGCAAGATTCGAGAGAGAAGGCAATGCTTGGCCTTATGCAAATAGAGAGGCAGGGCTTAGCCTCATGCAAGATTTAAGACAGGGCTTAGTCTCATGCAAAGAGAGCCTTATGCAAAAGTGGAGGCAGAGCTTAGCCTCATGCAAGATTCGAGACAGGGCTTAGTCTCATACAGAGAGAAGGCAATACTTAGCCTTATGGAAATGAACAAGTAGCAAATAGGAGTAGAATATTTCTTAGCTGGAGATATATTTGCGTCTGGTGGCCTGATTGATATGTGTATATTTGCGAATACTCCTGTTATGTTCACTGTGCCTGCATCCAAAGAAAAGTCATGATTTTGTAGGCGAGGTTGATTCGTGCCTTCGTTTGCTTGATTTGCCTTGCTTTGCTCTGGAGGCCCTGTTGAGTTGCCAAGTAACACCTGGCTGTCACAGAAATAAAGTTTTCGAAAATCTGCACATATTTATGAAATAGAGTTATTTAGGAACATAGTGATATATAATATCAAGTAAATTAGATGAACTAATGACTGTAACGCTTTTAAAGACATTGCAGCTTCCTTGCACTAGAATTTTGAGGGTCCTCCTCAAAATTCTGCCCCAGTTTGATCCTTCGGCCGTTCTGCGTGCAACGAAGTTTGTTGGATCTGCCCCAGAATTTTGAGAAACCTTCTCAAAATCCTGCCCCAGTTATATAACCGATTTCTGACTTTTTTGCATATGATGGCGTTGGCTGGACTTGCTCCGGAATTTTAAGGGTCCTCCTCAAAATTCTGCCCCAGTTTCTGGTTCTGAGGAAAATGAAGATTTTATTAAGATATGACCAAACCCACAGGGCTTCCTACGTATTCCCCTCTTAAATGGGAATCAGGTCAAGTGTAGTTCAGTTACATCAGATGAATGAATGTAAACAATCTAAACATAGTATCTCTTGACTGCATCTGAATTGATAGGTTTGGGCCAAACTTCTCCGTCCATTTCTGCAAGTATGAGTGCTCCTCCTGTTAGCACCCGGTGAACCATGTAAGGACCTTGCCAGTTGGGTGAAAGTTTCCCTTTGGCTTCGTCCTGATGCGGGAAGATCCGCTTCAGCACCACCTGCCCCGGTGCGAATTGTCTTGGTCTGGCCCTTTTGTTGAAAGCTCTGGACATCCTATTCTGATAAACCTGACCGTGACATACTGCATTCATTCTTTTTCCATCTATGAGGGCTAGTTGCTCATAACGGCTCCTTATCCATTCTGTATCGCTGAGTTCGGCTTCTTGTATGATCCTTAAAGAAGGAATTTCTACTTCGGCTGGAATGACAGCTTGGGTACCATAAACCAGTAAATAAGGCGTTGCCCCAGTGATGTGCGGACTGTGGTGCGGTACCCCAATAGGGAAAAGGGCAACTTCTCGTGCCATTGTTTGTGATTTCTACCATTTTCCTTAGTATCTTCTTGATGTTCTTATTGGCAGCTTCCACAGCTCCGTTCATTTGAGGCTTGTATGATGTAGAGTTCTTGTGCTTGATTTTGAAAGTTTCACACATGGCTTTCATTAAATCACTGTTAAGATTGGCGGCATTATCAGTGATGATGGACTCGGGAACCCCGAATCGGCAAACAATATGATCCTTGATAAAATCTGCGACGACTTTCTTGGTTACAGCTTTGTAAGATGCAGCCTCTACCCATTTTGTGAAATAGTCAATAGCCACTAAAATGAAACGGTTCCCATTAGAAGCGGTGGGCTCGATCGGATCGATAACATCTATTCCCCAGGCAGCAAAAGGCCAAGGTGCGCTTGTTGCATTGAGCTCATTTGGTGGTACCTTTATCATGTCTGCATGTACCTAGCATTGGTGGCATTTCTGGACGTACCTGATGCAATCCGTTTCCATGGTCATCCAAAAATATCCTGCTCTGAGTATCTTTTTGGCTAGAACAAAACCGTTCATATGTGGTCCACAGGTTCTGGCATGTATCTCCTCAAGCAATTTGGAAGCCTCCTTTGCGTCAACACACCTTAACAACCCCAGATCAGGAGTTCTCCTATACAAGGTCCCTCCGCTTTGGAAGAAGTGATTGGACAACCTCTGCAGTGTGCGTTTCTGAGTATGGTTTGCCTGTTCTGGATATTCCCCTTTCGCCAAATATTCTTTGATGTCGTGGCACCAAGGTTTTCCATCCATTTCTTCTTCAACATGAGCATAGTAAGCTGGTTGATTATGGATCCTCACCGGGATGGGATCGATGAAATTCTGGGGCAGATCCAACAAACTTTTGAATTCTATCTCATTTTGAATTCTAGGCACACGTTTGAATTCTATCTTTGTGAATCTCTTTATCAATTCCTGCACATGATACAAGTATGGTAGTATCTTGGTGTTCTTCGTAGCCTATTCTCCTTGAACCTGATGTACCAGAAGATCCGAATCACCAATTACCAGTAACTCCTGTATATTCATATCGATGGCCAGATTGAGCCCCATAATGCAAGCCTCGTATTCTGCCATATTGTTGGTGCACGAAAATCTAAGCTTTGCGGATACCGGGCAATGTTGACCTATTTCTGATACCAAAACTGCTCCAATGCCTACTCCTTTGAAGTTTGGGCCCCATCGAAGAACATTCTCCAACTGTCATAGGCTTCAGCAATGTCCTCTCCTATGAATGATACTTCTTCATCAGGAAAATACGTTTTTAATGGTTCGTATTCTCCTCCCATAGGATTTTCAGCAACATGGTCTACCAATGCTTGTCCTTTGATCGCCTTCTGAGTTACATAGATGATATCGAACTCACTTAACAATATCTGCCACTTAGCTAACTTCTCGGTTGGCATGGGCTTCTGAAAGGTATACTTCAGAGGGTCCATCCTAGAAATGAGGTACTTGGTATAGGCACAGAAGTAATGCCTCAATTTCTGAGCTGTCCAGGCCAAAGCACAGCAAGTGCGTTCCAGTAGAGAGTATCGTGCTTCATAAGGTGTGAACTTCTTACTCAAGTAGTATATAGCTTGCTCCTTTCTTCCTGTCTCGTCATGTTGTCCCAAAACACATTTGAAAGTTCCATCTAATACAGATAGATAGAGTAGCAAAGGTCTCCCAGGTTCTGGCGGGACTAGGACTGGCGGTGTAGACAAGTATTCCTTTATTTTGTCAAAAGCCTTCTGACAGTCCTTGGTCCAACTGGTTTCAGCATCCTTCCGGAACATTTTGAAGATGGGTTCACATATTACTGTGGACTATGCTATGAAGCGGCTGATGTAGTTGAGACGTCCTAGGAAGCTCATAACGTCCTTTTTGCTCTTTGGTGGTGGTAACTATTGGATAGCCTAAACTTTGGACGGGTCTAACTCGATTCCTCGGTGGCTGACAATGAATCCCAACAGCTTTCCTATAGGAACCCCGAATGCACATTTTACAAGGTTCAATTTTAGATTGTACCTCCTTAGCCTGTCAAAGAACTTTCTTAAATCTGCTATGTGATCTGCGGCCTTTTGGATTTGATGATGACGTCGTCAACGTACACCTCTATTTCTTTGTGTATCATATAATGGAAGATGGTCGTCATCGCTCTCATGTAGGTAGCCCCAGCGTTCTTTAGACCAAAAGGCATCATTTTGTAGTAGTACACTCCCCACGGTGTAATGAAGGCTGTTTTCTCTGCGTCTTCTTCATCCATCCAGATCTGGAGATAACCCGCGAAGCAATCTACAAAGGATTGGAGTTCATGGTTGGCGCAATTTTCGATCAGGATGTGTATATTTGGCAGTGGGAAATCGTCCTTAGGACTTGCTCTATTTAAATCCCGATAGTCAACACACACCCTGACTTTCCCATCTTTCTTCAGAACCGGTACAATGTTGGCTAACCAGGTTGGGTACTCAACTACCCTGAAGACTTTGGCTTTGATCTGCTTAGTGACTTCCTCCTTGATTTTCAGACTCATGTTTGGTTTGAACTTTCTGAGTTTCTGCTTCACTGGCGGACACATTGGATTGGTAGGCAACTGGTGAGCCACTATGGATGTGCTCAGACCGGTCATGTCGTCATATGACCGTGCAAAATATCCTCATATTCTTTCAGGAAACGAGTATATTCTTCCTTTTTTGATGGTGATAGGTGAATGCTTATGCGAGTCTCTTTGACGGTTTCGGGATCTCCCAAATTGATTGTTTCGGTTTCGTCCAGGTTGGACTTTGGTTTGTTCTCAAAGTTCTCAACTTCTCTGACAATTTCCTCAGGTATTTCATCCTCTTCTTCTAAGTCACTATCCTTATATCGTGTTGTCTCGTTACATGTCATAGTCATCGGTTCATCAGGAAACGTAATGATAACGTTGTAGAAGAAAAAATGTGAAAGATGATAATGAATACTAAATAGCAATGCATTAATTAAATTTGAAATAAAATGCGTCTTTAAAAAAAACCACTGAAAATATCTTAAATGCCTAGCATGGCTATAAAAACAAATTAGGCTAATTGCCAAGCTACCCAGGAACTCGACGGGCCCGGAATGGTGCGGCAGTCCAATTCTTGAGAACAACTCCCTTCTCCACAGTCTGAATGGTGAGGCCTTCCTCCTCCTCCTCCTCCTCAACTATCGCACTGCAATCCATATCCTCGTCTTCTAGAAACAGGTTCCTTAGCCCAGCAAAAGATTCTTCCTCTGCAGATCCCCATATTGTATCGGCCTGGTGAAAAGTCTGACTCAGATGTAGCATTGGCTGCTCGAGAGGGTAATAAGGGCCATGCCATGGTGGCGAACAATCATTATATTCTTTCCAGGTGTACGGATATCCCAGCCCGAAAGTTGTGCCGTGATGTTTCAACTGTATCGGTTTGGTAATGCCCTGGAGTTTCTTCCCAAGCCCTTTGCCGGGTTCATACCCAGAACACGCCAGTATGCTTTCTATTTTGTTACTCCATCACTTGTCCTTCTCAATTGCGTTGACATGTTCAATGTGGTGGTAAGTTTCTCCATCCAGCCTTCTTCTATTCTCGATAGCAGGGATAGTTTGACTGGTGTAAATGGGGTTACTTCCATCTCCGTGAATGATTACCTCCTTATGGTTCCATTTGAACTTCACGGCTTGGTGTAGCGTGGAAGCCACGGCCCCAGCGGCATGTATCCAAGGTCGTCCCAATAAAAGATTGTATGCAGCTGATATGTCTAGTACTTGGAACTCAACATCGAACCAAGTTGGTCTCATCTGCAGACAAAAGTTAATCTCTCCAATCGTGGCCCTTTGAGATCCATCAAATGCTTTCACGTTCAGACTCCCTGCTCGTATCTCATGGAAATCTTTGCCCAACCTTTTCAGAGTAGTCAATGGACAAATGTTGAGGCTTGAACCCCCATCTATTAAGACTCTGGCAATGAATTTTTCTTTAAACTGTACTGTGATATGCAGTGCCCTATTGTGACTTAACCCTTTAGGCGGTAGTTCATCCTCGTGGAAGGTGATCTTGTGACTCTCCAGTACTTGCCCTACCATGTTGGCCATCTCTCCAGTGGTGATATTGTTGGGTATATAAGCTTCATTCAACACCTTCATCAGAGCACTCCTATGTGCCTCAGAATTTTGCAATAGCGACAGGATGGATATCTGGGCGGGAGTCTTGTTTAAATGATCGACGACAGAGTATTCTCTCGCCTGTACTTTCCTCCAAGGATTATCCGGTCCAGTTTCAATGACAGGTTGCTTGGTAGTAGCATCCTTGCTTGATCCTCCCAAATTTTCGGGTGTATAGATCCTTCCAGTTCTGGTCATTCCCTGTGCGGCACCAGATTCTTCCATCTTTGCTTTTCCCTTTTTTCTAGTTTCGGCAACGTAATCCCAAGGTATGGCGTTGGACTTGAAAGGAGGCGTGGTTGCTACTGTCACTGTGAAAGGTGTGGCCACTTCTACCTCAAACGGAACAGATGTGGCTGCAGGTGGTGTTACTTCTACCTCAAATGGAACCGATGCGGTTACCTCAACCTCAACTGGCGGGTGTACCTGGACCACAATAGGATTGAGCATGACTGCGGGTTTCTTAGGATCGTCGCCTTCTTTGATAAGTACAATTGATCCATCGGGATCCCACTCCTCATTTGTTTCTATCACATTGATCCCTTCGCCCCTATGATCTGGAAGCGGATTGTTGCGGACGTTGCGTACAGCTTCCTTCGTTTGTATGACCTTATTATCAATCACTGTCTGGATCTTATCTTTCAATGTTTGGCACTCGTCAATAGTGTGCCCTTTCATAACGGAATGACATGCATAGGTTTTATTCGGGTTGACCCATTAAGATGAATTCTCCATTGCCACAGCGGGAATAGGGGTGACATAACCAGTAGCCTTCAACCTTTCGTACAACTGGTCGATGGGTTCAGCAATGGCGGTGTACTGTCTGGGTGGTTTGCGATCAAAATTAGGTCGGGGTTTCTAGTAATTTGGATGAGTTGGAGGTGAATGATAGTAGGCTGGCTGGGTGTTATAAGTGTGATAGGTGGTGGCGAGTTGAGAATATCTGGGAGGTGAGGGTTGGTATGTAGGTGGAGGTGTTTGATATGTGAGTGGAGATTTTGGGCCTTGGGCCACCATTACTGCCCCTACTTCTTTCTTCTTCGATATGCCGCCTAATTTCAATGCTTTGTTCGTGGCCTGCAGTGCCTCAAAATTTGTCACCATCCCGCTTTTAATACCCTCTTCAATCCTTTCTCCGAGTTTGATGATATCAGAGAACTTATGATTCTCAGTGACCATTAGCCTTTCATAATACTGTGGGTCCTGCGCCCTGACAAAGAACTTGTTCATCTGTTCCTCGTCTAATGCTGGTCTGACCTTAGCTGCTTCCGACCTCCACCGAGTAGCATACTCGCGGAAGGTCTCAGTTGGCTTCTTCTTTAGGTTCTGGATATAAAAGACATCCGGTGCATTCTCCGTATTAAACCTGAACCGGTCCATGAAATCTGATGCCATGCTCACCCAATTGGCCCACTTCTTAGGATTCTAGCTTATGTATTAGGACGGGACATCTCCGGTAAGGCTTCTCATAAAGAGCTTCATTTGAATCCTTTAATCTTTTCCGACCCCCACGAGCTTGTTACAATAGGTTCTTAAATGAACCTTGGGATCACCCGTTCCGTCAAACATTTCGAACATGGGAGGTTTGTAACCCTCCGGCAGTTCCACATCTGGTTGTATGCATAAATCCTCGTAGTTCAGACCTTCTATCCCTTTACCTCCTTCAACACCCTGAACTCGACTTGTCAACTTCTTGAGCTCCTCAGCCATGTTCTTGATGAGCAGGTCCTTCTCAGCGGATTCTAGTGTATAGGAGATTGGTTGAGTGGAGTAAGGTAGGGTTTCCACATATATGGGGTTGTTTTGGTAGGTGCCAGGGATTTGGGTGTAGTGGTGGTCATTGGTCGAGTTTTGAGGATCGAGAATAAGTTGTGGTGTGTTGAGGAATGTGATAGGTAGTGGTTTGTGGGTACTGGGTCGGAAGATGTTGGTGTTGAGGAGGAGTTGGTACCAGTAGAGGATTGGGATTTTGAGGTGGTGTGGCGTATTGATGGGGTGTGGGAGGATTTTGTGTTGGTTTGGCTTATTTTGAGGAGGTGCTGGGTTTTGCACATTTTGTTGGTTAACGTCTGGGACGTTCAGAGTGAAGGAGAGGTTTGCCAAGTTACGGACATGCTCGAGTTCTCCTTGTAACTCCAGTATTTTCTACTCCAATCGTAGGACCAAATCATTCTGGGCCGGAGTACTCCGACCGTCTGAAGTTTCAATATTCTCAGCATTTTCTTTTCTGATACCACTCAAATCATCCATCATAGCTTTTCCTCTGCCTTTCGAATTACTCGAAGGAGGAGGAGGTGGAGGGCCTCTAGATCTGGTGTGATATGCTGATGATGCCAATATGTGCGAACAACCTTAGGGGATGGGAGTAACAAAAATAAAGAAAAAAAAGGTAAACAAGTCAGTAAGGATTCTGAAAATGTTTGCAGTATTTAAACACGTATTGCGGAAATATAAATCCGCGTCCTAGTTTGGGAGCCTCGTTGTGCTCGAGGTAGGCCTAGCGACACGTTGATTTGGAGAATTTCAGTGCCAATAATTGCCTCATTTCATTAATGTAAAAATAGATGAATCTAAAATGACACTAAATAAGATAAGTCACTGATGGCACTTGGCCTTATTACATTTGAAAAAGTAAATAAACCCAATCTACTTAGTCCCAGAAGAACCTTCTCCAGGCTGGATGTTTTTGGCTTCGTCGATCAAATTCCCCAATTCGTGCAGGTTCATCAATAGGTATGCCCTTGCTAAATGTCCTCCTTCGCTTCCTTCGGCGTTCTGGCAATCGGTGACTCTCTTCCTCATTTTTCCCTCCAACTCCATCAGACGGTACTCCAGATTTTCCAACCATTCGCTTGATCTAACAGCCATCTCCCTCCATTCATTAATTAGTTCCATATCGGCCTTGTGTCGCTCCAGATGCTCGGCCTCGGACTCATAAACTCTTTTGTGCAGTTTGCTATATTTCACTTGCGCTTCGGCGACTTCATCAATGACTCTATTTCATTGACCAACCCTTGGCTCGAATATTCCTGCTATGTTATCTTCTAACCATGATGCGTTGAAGTATACATGACCGGCGTGATATCGATCTGGCTCGATGGTATCCTTTTCCACAATGATTTTCAAATGCCACATATGTTGAGCTTCACATTTGTATGGGACGTCGTCATCCTGAAAATCTGCCCTGTAGTGACTCATTTTAGCAACTCGCGATATGACCTGTTTCCTGCCTACCTGTCTCATAACCCTGATGGGAGCATAAGGGTATATGCCCCTTAACCCAATCAATACCAAGTGTGGAACATCGCTAGATCTGATGATGAATTCGTCGGTAGGGAACCATTCGAACAACCATTGAACCTGATCCTCGGTCAAATTTTTGAAAAATTGCGCCCATCCTATAGCATCTTCGGGTTGAGCAAACCTATCTGGGATAAGGTCATTCTCTTAGGATAATGGAAAGCCATGTGATCATTCCACGGTCTTCGCGAAAGCTCTTGACGGTATTGACCTTTTTGGAGATGCTCCAACAACCAAACTTGTTGCAGCAGATTACAACCTTCGAAGTATTTGTACCCCTTTTGACAGCGCTCAAAGGTCCGGTATATGTCTGCTATGATCATAGGGACAATGGTGTATGTCTGCCCCTTGATCCCATCAGGTTTTGGTTACCATGGACAGTCTAGTGTGGATTCTATCCCCTTGGATCGGGAACACTATCATACCCAAGAAACAGACGATGCACACAAAAACCACGCGGTGAATCCAACCCAAGGAAGTGATGGAGAATTCGTCATCAAAAATATGATTAGATCCACTGTGGCCGTATCGTTCCTAGAGAAGTCGAAGGGTATGTAGGAATTCATCAGGCACTCCAAGTCATCATTCTTCTTTTATCCCATCATCTTCAGAAACCCTCTAGTAGTGCGATTTTCCGACACCAATAAACCAGGACTATCCCAAGGTAGCCCAGCGAATCCCCCTATTTCTTCCAAGAGAGGGGTCATTTCTATGTTTCCAAATTGAAACACGGCTCTTTCTTTGTCCCAGAATATTGTGGCAGCTTTAATTAACATGTTGTTCGGCTGGAGGTCCAATAAAGAAGGAAAATATCCCAAGACCCTTTTCACATGATTTTTATCACTTGATGGAAGATCCTCCCACCAATCTAGCAACAATGGTTGTATGTTACGGACCATGCCGAACCTAGGGACTTCGTGCCTCATTTTCTGCAAAACAAAAATGGTTAGGCCCTTTCCCCCTCCAGATTTGACTATTTATACAACAATGATTAGCATATTGGCACTTATTTCTCCAAAATTAATGCACAAAATCGTGGTTGCATCCGTTGGGATTATGGAAAACCCGGTGGACTTTTGGATGAGGCTTGTCTTAAAGGGTTATTATGTGGACAACATATTAACCCGGCTAGGTTTGACCATGATGCATGTACAATTAATCAGAGTAAGGTTTCTATAGAGGTCTAGACTGTCACACCTCCTTTTTTACACACCTACCCCGAAGGATAAATGTACAAGGGAGTTTTTCCATTTAAAGTGACATTATTCGAAATGGGATTATTTATTTATTTTTAGAGTCGCCACTTGGGATAGGATTGGCTTTTGGTGTCCCAAGTCACTGGTTTAATTTAAATCCCAAATCGAGGAAAAATCGACTTCCCAATTGGAGTCTGCGAACTAGAAATTCTGAATAAGGAATTTTGTTGACCCGAGGGAAGGTGTTAGGCACCCCCGGATCCCGTGGTTCTAGCACGGTCGCTTAAATTATTATAGTTGGCTAAAAATATGATTTTAATACATGTTTTAACTTATGTGTCTTTTTAACTTTAAACCGCTTTTATTATTTAATTTTTAAAGAGAATTGCAACGTCGTGAAAATGTATCTCAACCACGTCGCACCAGTACGCCCGTGATTTTCGGCACATTTCAACTTCGTTGGGATTTGGATTTGGGTCACATAAATGTGCACCCGAATTTAGGAAAGTAGATTATTAAACGACGCACCTAAAAGCAACTATGCGTTTGTGATTTGCGAGGGCCATGGAAATTAGCTAAACGGCACGCCTCGAATTCTAAGGATCAATTCACACTTAAACAAAATGAAGGCCATGCGATTGTCATTTCTTGTTTGGCATGGCACACTTCAATTCTAAATTAAAGGGATTAACTCAACTACATTTGGAGGGCCATAGCTATTTGTTTTATCTAATATAGCTCACCTCCATTAGCTTATGAAACTCTATTATTTAACCAGTTATGGAATCAGGACTGGGCCACTACGGTGAGTTAAATTAACCAAAGTGAAGGCTGAAGGTAAAAGGGGAGTGGCTTGGGCTAGGAGCGAAGCCTAGCGGCTTACCTGATTGCCCAAATGGTCAATCCTTAAAACGCCAGCCGCACTGGCCCAAGTGATTAGGCCGCGATTTTATCCATGTAGACCCAAGGTCCAAGGCCCATAGTGTGGCCCAAATCTTGGGAGCTAAAGACTGAAAAGGAAAGATTCGAGTTCGAACCCCCATGCACGCAAATAACATACGAGCTGAACAAAGCTATCCATAGTAAACCATCATTTAGTAAACCTAAAATTGGATATGCTCATAAAAAATGAATAAAATCAATACATAGCTTGATTTTGAAATGACCTGGACTGTTCCACTACTTAAACAGTGCCTTCGGCTATCTTTGATATAGAATCAAATCATGTTCTCAGTTTTTAAACTCACAATAGAGTCTCCAGGAGACTCAATTTGCTAGTTAGCAAACCTCCAAACTCCTTTAAACTTTCGAGAAATCAGAGAACCAGCAATAAACGTATTTCTCATAAAACTACTAACAATGATTTTAATAATGCTGTCAAACAAATGAAGGTGACAACAATGCAACCATCTAAAATCATGAGATAAATCAGTACCAACTAAGATTAACAAATAGAAACAGGAGCCCTACTTGCAACTTTGGAGTGAGCCTCCAACATTCATAGTATATCATCGATTAACATACCAAAACAAAGAGCACAAATGAACTAATCAAGACAAAGAAAACAACACAAAGGGAGGTGGCTCGCAGAACATCCATTTAGCTATATTGAGCTTAAACTCTGACAAATGAAACCAAATAAAGCTGGGGTCAGCAGCACATTAACCCAGACCAAAACTAACTACAGAAGAGTAATGCTAAGCTAAAAAAAACATAGATACAAATCAGCACAAGCTAAACTCGTAGTAGAAGGCTGAAAAAACATGTTTGAACTTAGAATTTCCATCTTTATTCAATCAAGCCAAACTTCACATGAGGTGGAAGGTAAAGTGTACCTGGAATTTGAGAAGCAACACAAAAAATGAAAGATCAGCGGCAGAACAATAGCAGGAACAATGTCCAGCAGCAAAATCAGCCCCAGAAATAACCAAGGAAAACCAACTTAAAACCAGATTTGAACCAGCAACAGTGGCAAATAAAACCCAGTAATCAAAACATAAACAAAACCTGAACCCAAACACTTGACTACCAACTAAAATTCAAACCATTTCAACCCCCTAGTTTTCAGGAACTATTTCAGAAGTGAGAACCTTTGGAATCACAGAGAATTCTCCAATGGAGCAATGAAAGTTCTTGTGTTTTTTTTT
>NW_017677225.1:32517-32823 GCF_001879085.1 Nicotiana attenuata
TTCTGCCCCAGTTCGGTAACTGGGTACAGCATGTTATCAAATATTAAAAATTAAAAGCTGAAATTGAATTGCACTTCCCTTGTTCTCCAGGTGGGCGCCTGACTGCTGAAACTTGAAAAGTATTCCCTTGTTCTCCAGGTGGGCGCCTGACTGCAAAGCTTGAAACTTATTCCCTTGTTCTCCAGGTGGGCGCCTGACTGCAACAAAACAAACAAAGAAAATATTCTGCCCCAGTTCGGTAACTGGGTACAGTCGATGTTAATCAAATATTAAAACTAAAAGCTCGAAATTCGAATTGCAACTTCC